>NW_015640467.1:1200946-1203408 GCF_001515625.1 Sinocyclocheilus rhinocerous
AATATATGTAATAATTTTACTATATAAAATGTTAATGTGTATTTTGAATACATATTTCTATAAATATGGAAATATATTGCTTATTATAATTATTAAATGGTATGTATATATGATTAATAAAACAATAAAAATGTCATAAAACAATCACGTCTTAATCAGATGTTAACATCATGTAATTATTAATTCATAAATACAATTTTAATTAATAATTTAACACATTTAAATAAAATATTTAGATTAATTGTTATAATTTAATAATATATTATCAATAATTATTACATAATTATAAATCAATTAACAATATAATATATATGCAATATATTTAATTATTTTACTATATAAAATGTTAATGTATATTTGTAATACATATTTGTATAAATATTGAAATATATTGCTTATTGTAATTATTAAATAGTATGTATATATGATTAATAAAACAATAAAAATGTCTTAAAACAATCACGTGTTAACATCACATAAGTATTAATTCATAAATATCCTTTTTTCAACTTTTAATTGCATTTCTTGAGAAAAATAAGCACATGAATCATTAAATATTCTCTATATGCTAAAAGCTGCCTGCCTTTGGATCTGGACACAGCCCTTCTGTCCTGATCAGTAGATTTTTCTGTCTGCAAACAGAGACAAACACGTCCTGTTTCCTGATCTAATGTGATTCGGAGTGAAAGCAGCATGATTCACGTTCCTTTGCTCATGTTGACTTCTGTGTAGATCTGTTCACTAGCTCCAGTCTTCATAATCATTATGTATCACTCACCTCCTTCCATGTTTGTTGTTCATCCTGGTCTTTTTCCTGGCTGAGCTCTTTCTGTTTGACTTGCTAATAGGGCTGTGACGGTCGCCGTGACAACCGCGTCACCGCGGTGGTCGCTTGCCACCGGCGGTAGTGCACGTGACGTCACGCACTCTATAACAAGCATAATACGAATAAAAAAATCGAGAATCGAATCGAATCGAGAGCTTGCGAATCGAAATCGAATCGAATCGGGACATCTGAATCGATACCCAGCCCTACTCCCGTTCCTGAGAAACGTCTCCTGTCACCACAAAGAGTTCAAGAGCGTCGTTTAGTATAAGCGAGATCGTAAAGCGAGGTCAAGGTTTTATGTTTGGAGCATGATGGGGATGTTTCAGCTCAGATTCGTGCATGTCTGGAGTTGGTCGCTGAAGAGCGTTACTAACCCACCCCAGTTCTGCCTGTTCCTTCCTTTTCCTCTGATCCTGAAGTTTTCCCTGTTCTCATGTGAGATTACAGTAGGTTGGTGGTAGTACGAGCGATTGACTCGAGGGCTGTATCTGCGGTTTTTCCGCCCGCAGGTCACGGTGTCTCAGAGCAGGACAGACGCTCAGAGCTCGCCCTCCAAAGAGACCAGCCAGGGCAAAGTGAGTTCATCAGTTCATCACACTCACGTCTGCACATCTCCGTCTCGGACTGCTCTCTTTTCAATCTCTGCTTTTCTTCTCAATATAGCCTACACAGATCTGACTTTACATGATCGATTGAGCATGATTGAGATCTATAAGATTAAATACTATACTTATAATATTTAAATTTTAAAATATACAGGTTTTTAATATATTTTAAACATTAAAATGTGCTAAAATGTGAAATTATATTTTTTAAATATTGAATATTGAATATTTAAATAATTGTTATAATTAATAATATATGCCTAATATACTTAAAATACACACATTTTATTGTATAGTGTTACTATTAATATTGTTATTATTATTATTATATTACTTTTTGACTCATCTCACATTTTAGTACTATAGTACAAAATAAATTATACAAAATGTACTTATTAATAATATATACTTAATTTTATTATGAATAATTTATTTATAGAACTATTATAATGTTCATTAATATTTTATCTAAATAATTGTATTATTATTTTAATGGATGTTTCAGCTCAGATTCGTGCATGTCTGGAGTTGGTCGCTGAAGAGCGTTACTAACCCACCCCAGTTCTGCCTGTTCCTTCCTTTTCCTCTGATCCTGAAGTTTTCCCTGTTCTCATGTGAGATTACAGTAGGTTGGTGGTAGTACGAGCGATTGACTCGAGGGCTGTATCTGCGGTTTTTCCGCCCGCAGGTCACGGTGTCTCAGAGCAGGACAGACGCTCAGAGCTCGCCCTCCAAAGAGACCAGCCAGGGCAAAGTGAGTTCATCAGTTCATCACACTCACGTCTGCACATCTCCGTCTCGGACTGCTCTCTTTTCAATCTCTGCTTTTCTTCTCAATATAGCCTACACAGATCTGACTTTACATGATCGATTGAGCATGATTGAGATCTATAAGATTAAATACTATACTTATAATATTTAAATTTTAAAATATACAGGTTTTTAATATATTTTAAACATTAAAATGCTATATTATATTTATGATATATTTAATTATTAAATAATTTATATTAATGAGTTTAATAATC
>NW_015640467.1:1203807-1237918 GCF_001515625.1 Sinocyclocheilus rhinocerous
TATGAATAATTTATTTATAGAACTATTATAATGTTCATTAATATTTTATCTAAATGTATTATTATTTTAATTTTTCAAAAAATATTTTTTTATATTCATGACTTATAATTATGTTTTTAAATAAAATCTAATTAATTAAAAATAATAGCAATATAATAATAAGAAGAGTATATCACTCATTCTATCAGCTGATATTGGTATCAGGGGGGAAAAAACACATTTTTCAATCACTAATCTTTCCATCTTTCCTTCTGGAGATCTTTGGATACTTACACTGGGTTTTTATCATCTAGTCATATTTCATCATATAGTGTTTGGCTCTTACACCTCATTATTACATACTTTACATCACAGCAGGGACACTCAGATTGCATCGTTTGGGAACCACTTACTGTATAAAATGCATGAGTCTGTAAATAAAATTATGAATAATGGTAATATTAATTAATACTTTTTGGTTTCAAAACATGCAATACAAGTCATTTAATTTTAAGTGTTGCACCCTAACAGGAACACTCTTATTGTAGTCAAAATGGTCTGCATTGGCTCATCATTGGATGTTTGCAGTGGAAGCAGCATTTTTTGACTATAATGGGAGTGATATAGTTATAGCACTGCATTATTCATGGTAATCCAAATTGTGGTGCCGGTCACTGAGAAGCCTGTAGGATTTGATTTGAGTATCCCTGCATCACAGTGTTCATTTGTAGCTCACCAACCAGATACTCATCAATCACATCAATCAGTTCCATTCACTTTAATGGTGATTTTGATTAGCCTAATGAGGGGAAACGGTGGATAAGAGCCCTAATGGTGTTCAGACTAACAGTCAATGGGACGTCTTTACTGTCAGTGATGCTAGTTGCTTCTAGATGCTTCTGCTTGTCCTCTGTTGTCTTCCCTCTCTAACCTGGTCCTCCCTGGTGTCCCGTCCCTCCCGGCCCGTCGTGCTCTGTTGTAGGTTCAGATAGTCTCCAAAAAACTGGACTACAGTCACGTGACTTCTCGCTTGGGCTCCAAGGACAATATCAAACATGTTCCTGGTGGCGGGAACGTAAGTAACGTTACTGCATGCGGTGTAGTCGTCGTTCAAACAAACACGAACATTTCAGACCAAATCATGGTGACCGCAGAGGTTTGGATTCTTCTCTCACACTAACTCAAATCTGCTGCGGCGCTCTCTGAAATCTCAGTTTGAGGAGCTTTTAGAGATCTGCTCGGATGTTTTTCACCTGTTCCTCATCACCTCGTGTTTCATTTCAGGTTCAAGCACTGCATGCTACTGGGGCTGGGCGATAAAATGAGAACGATAATTATCACAGTATGTGACCCTGGACCACAAAACCAGTCATAAGGGTCAATTTCTCGAAAGCTGAACAAATAAGCTTTCCATTGATGTATGGTTTGTTAGGAGCGGACAATATTTGAAAATCTGGAATCTGAGGGTGCAAAAAAATCTAAATATTGAGAAAATCATCTTTAAAGTTGTTCAAATGAAGTTCTTAGCAATGCACATTACTAATCAAAAATTAAGTTTTGATATATTTACGGTAGGAAATTTACAAAATATCTTCATGGAACATGATCTTTACTTAATATCCTAATGATTTTTGGCATAAAAGAAAAATCTATAATGTTGACCCATACAATGTATTTTTGGCTATTGCTGCAAATATACCCCAGCGACTTAAGACTGCTTTTGTGCTCCAGGGTCACGTATATTTTTTGCACTCAATGGAACTAGTTTACTAGAGCAGACGTGTTTCGATCACATGACCGGCGCTGTGAGATCCAGCGAGAGTTCAGCGAAGAACACAAACGTTTCTGTGATTTCCTTTAAAGCCGGAGGAAACGGTGCTGACAAACATGAGAAACACTGTGCCGTTAGAAGGCTTTACCACAGATTTACTGTAGTAACGCTAACTGCACCATGGCATTGTGGCAGAAGTGTGGGATATACTTATGGAAATGTGTTATATTATTAATGTAGACATGGAATAAATGTATTAAAGTAGTAATGGTTGTTATTGAGCTCTAGAATTTGTGCATTTGTATTTATATTAAATGTAAAAACCATATTTTACCATGGTAGTGAGGTGCTATGTGTGGTTTTATCTTTGGTTATCATGATCTAATTGTGTGATACTATAGATGATCAATGGTTAATTTGAATAAAAGTTAGAATATTTCAGTTTTACCCTATAAATATGAGGTTGTTTTTTTTAATGAGCATACATTTCCATCTGTCAGGAAACACAAACCTGTTTGATGATGTGAAACAATATGAAACAATTTTTTTTTTTTAAATCTCTCTTGAGATATTTGAAGGGAAGATGACTGAAAAAGGATTTTACTTAAGTTTACTCATGCATGTTTTGATGTAGAAAAAATATTTTATTGTAAGTGTTTTGACTATTGTACCTCAGATTTGGTTACAGCTTTCACTCAGGAGAATAAATCTGCCTTTAAACTGGGAAGAAATAAAGATTTGACATTTATTGTGATAATTATCGATATCATAAACGTTTTTTTTTTTTTGCCGTATCGCCTAGCCCTACATGCTACTTTTATTTTAGCAGTATGTGAGCAGCTTCATGGGATGCTTGTTTATGTTCGCAGATCCAGATTCTCAACAAGAAGGTTGACTTGAGTAAAGTGACCTCAAAGTGCGGCTCCAAAGTCAACATCAAACATAAACCAGGTACGAACCAATCGCTTCTTCAGAAAAGACCGTTTAAATGACTTCAGTGTTTCATCTCCGATCCGAAACGGTCACCCTTTATTTCCAGGACCATTTCTCACTATTAACTTTTGCCTCGGTAAACTCCTAATTTTCTGCTTATTAATAATTAGTAAGGTAGTTTAGGTATTAAGAGATCTAAAATATGGTCATGCAGAGTAATGCATTAACATGTGCTTTATAAGTACTAATGTGCATGTTATTAAGCAACGAGAATTGGTCCCTAAACTAAAGAGCTGCAGTTTAAACCAGTGAGTGTGTGTTTTTCTGGAGGTGGAGGCGAGGTCAAGATCGAGAGCCGTAAGGTGAACTTTAAGGATAAAGCTCAGCCCAAGGTGAGCTCGATGGATAATGTCAATCACGAGCCCGGAGGCGGGAGAGTTAAGGTGAGTTTAACCTTTGAGACGTTACAGGTGTCAATAAGAAGTCGACTCATACTTTATTCTGTAGGAAGACAATTCAGACATTTAAATTCAATTTATGGTGTTATTTAGTGTTTAAAGGAATAATTCACCCAAAATATCTGTTAGTATATCTGCTGAATGAAATCCAATGCATGTTTCTTACTGATTTTGAGGAGCTGATTCCACAAATAGTCTGTTTTGCTTGAGCACATCACACTTTTTCACAAAATATGATGCGTTTCATGGCTTTTTTTGCTTTGGACAAGCATTTGTGTGGTTAATAAGTCTTGTATTCTCCCTAAATCAGCAGAAAAACACCACAATGACTTGATTCCTGTCTGAATCTGAGCCAGATTACAACTATTTCTTCAATTCTTGAATGTATATAATTTTAAAAATCTTTATATATATATATATATTTTTATAATGTGTGTTATATATGTGTGTGTGTGTGTGTGAGAGTGTATATAGTGTATGTGTGTGAGTGTATGCAGTGTATATATATAAATTATTATTATTTTTTTTTACTTTTTTTTTTGATACAGTGCTGTGTTATTAATCATGTTGTTCGCAAACCCTCATGATTTCTGTACATCAGGGGTCTTCAGCTAAAACTGCTTGAGGTCCAGTGATGAACCCTCCTCACCAGCCGAGGTCCAGACAATTATAAACCTAAAATCATGAACTGATGGCTTTTGATGCCAGACCAGGGAATCTGCAGGATATTTAAGCTCAAATTTAAGACTTAAGAACTGCACAAATGATATTAAAATGACTGTAAAAAGCATGATTTACAGTTCAGATACAGGTTTACAGTTTTATAAAATCATAAACTTCACATTTCAGCCTTTAAATATTTTTTAAAGAAAAGTATCTATTATTATATTAATTTAAACAATTATCAATTATCATATTAATTAAATAACAAATATATGTTACTGTCTTAATTGTTTAGATTATTATAATGCATTATCTGCACCCAAACGGCTGGCCTTGATTTGCTTGATATAAATGTGATTTTGTTAGAAAATAGCATTTACTTATTTCATTGTCTAAAGGCTTCACGGTCCGGATTCGGACTCCTGCTGTACAGAAAAAAAGGGATGTTTAACAGAAGACATTAGGAGACTTCTTTAAAATCACTTTCTGAAGTTGTTTGTTTTGGGTGAAATGTTCCTTTAAAAGCTGTTTTATTATAAATCAGTGGTGAGTTATATTACACTTGCATGGAAAGTTTAATGCTGATATGACATCAGTGTCTTTTTTTATGTTTCATGCTTTTATGTTTTCATTCAAGCCTCAGAACAATCACTTATGATGTGTTAAAGTTTATGTATGTGTGTTATGTAATGTATGTTAAAGACAAGAGTAAAGACTTTTGTCAGATGGAAAAAAAGACCAAATTCCAGAGCAGTTTCTGAACTCGAACCTCTGGCTTCAGACGGCTGTGTGATAGTGATGTCACCTGCCCCTCAGCCTATGGCCATCCATTTCAGTCACATGACCACGTTCTCCGCCCATTATTATTTTGCACCCATCCACGCTGAACACACATTTGTGATTATGATCACACTTATACTGTAGCATACATTTACTGAGACTTTTAGAAACAGCGTGAATTTTTGACTTTTTGATACTTCTGTAAGTAATATTAAGCAAGTTTTTAAATTAAGCATGTTCTATAGTTTACATTGTAGTATAACCTGTAACCTATAAACTTTTGTGTTAGGTGAGCATCTGTTCATCATAGTTTTAAGTCTTTGTTGACATAAGTTTAGAATTATTGAAAATTTTTATTTTCAATAATTATGTTTTTCTGTTCTTCTGAACATGATTCTTAAAAAGTTTAAATATGTAATGATTGACAGGCGTCTCCATTTGCATGGATTTCTATTCATCCTTGTAATTTTAGCAAAGTTGAAGGTTAATTCAGTTCCACATGATAGTCGATTGATTATTTTCTATACATGTATGAAATTTAGTCATTACATTTGTCATGATTTTTAATTGTGTAAATTTTGCTGTGTTCAGTGTACAGATATAATGTAGCAGTCTAGTCTTTCATTTTAGAATAATAGTACAATAAATTGAAAATAAATAAATAAATATGGACAATCAACCAAAAACATAAATAAATAAATAAAATAATTGTATTACATTAATAAATTTAAATATTAATTATATTATTATATTAAAAGGTACAGTATGTAAGATTTTGTAATAAAATGTGACCCTGGAGCACAAAACCAGTCATAAGGGTAAATTTTTCGAAATTCAGAAAATTTCATCTTCTGAAAGCTGAATAAATAATCTTCCCATTGATGTATGGTTTGTATGGTTTGTTAGGATTATTTAAATATTTGACCGAGATACAACTATTTGAAAATCTGGAATCTGAGGGTGCAAAAAAATCTAAATATTGAGAAAATCATCTTTAAAGTTGTTCAAATGAAGTTCTTAGCAATGCATATTACTAATCAAAAATTAAGTTTTAATATATTTACAGTAGGAAATTTACAAAATATCTTCATGGAACATATCTTTACTTAATATCCTAATGATTTTTGGCATAAAAGAAAAATGTATAATTTTGACCCATACAATGTATTGTTGGCTATTGCTACAAATATACCCCAGCGACTTAAGACTGCTTTTGTGCTCCAGGGTCACAAACATCCAAAAACGACTTGCACAGTGTTATATATTTTATGCAGTTGTGTATTTATGTTATTCCAAAAGTTCCAAAATTTGTAAATCCAGAGAAATTCAAATTTGAAATAATGACTCGTCCCTGGTCATTCTCGCCGATCAATGATGTAATATCCGTATATCCTCAGTTTCCGCTTGTAGAAACTATGGCAACACACAGACACAAATGCTGCTGTTAAACTAAATCCATTACGGCTGTCGCAAATAAAATGCAAATTAAAAGTGTTGACCGCAGCATTAAATTTAGATCTGCTCAGTGTTGCGCCATGATTTTTTATGCGTTTTTACAGTGTTGCACATTATAACCGATCACACACGAGTCTGTTGAGCTTATGAATGCAATGGGCAATCAGAGGCGTTCAGATGAGTTTTTGTTCAGTGCACGGCGGCTGACTGAATTCAGCTCTCACGCGAATTCTCTCATCATAAACAACAAAGCGCAGATGTACGTATGATGTAAGAGATTCATTATAGACAACATTATAAGGGGAGTTTTTTGAGAGTGCTTAAACTTGCGCTAGACTTAAGTCAGTCGTAATGTTCTTTGACAGTGTAAATGTTATTTGCTTGCATTCTCTGTATAATTTATTCGCTGTTTGAATAACTATTGAAGGTACAGGTAATAAAAAAATCAATTCGTTACCTCATCCGTGAACATCCTCCTTCATAGCGTCATCAAACTTCGCCTTTGTTATTGTTTTGAAAATGCGACCTCTAGTGGCGAAAACTTACATATTGTACCTTTAAAATATATTTAAAATAAATTAATTGTTTTGAAGCAAAAGATTTTGGGTTATTAAAGGGTTAGTTCACCCAAAAATGAAAATGCTGTCATTAATTACTCACCCTCGTGTTGTTCGAAACCCGTAAGACCTTCGTTCATCTTCAGAACACAAATTAAGATATTTCTGATGAAATCTGAGGGCTCTCTGACCCTCCCATAGACAGCAAGGTAACTACCACGATCAAGGTCCAGAAAAGTACCAGGATGATCGACAAAGTATTCCGTGTGACATCAGTGGTTCAACTGTAAAGTTACGAAGCTACGAGAATACTTTTTTTGCGCAAAGGAAACAAAAATAACGACTTTATTCCACATTTTCGTTCACGACAGTATCATGACGTGAGCATGTGGCGGCGCTGACCCAGATCCGGCGTGATGACGGCATAACTTTACAGTTGAACCACTGATGTCACACGGACTACTTTGTCGATCATCTTGGTACTTTTCTGGACCTTGAACGTGGTAGTTACCTTACTGTCTATGGGAGGGTCAGAGAACCCACAGATTTCATCAAAAATATCTTAATTTGTGTTCCGAAGATGAACGAAGGACTTAAGGGTTTGGAACAACACGAGGGTGAGTAATTAATGACAGAATTTTCATTTTTGGGTGAACTAACCCTTTAAAATCTTTACATGAACTCAGTCCAGTGTGTCTAAACTGGCTCTGTATATCAGCTTTATTTCTTCACCATGCAAGGTTTGAGTTATATTCAGTCCTGGCTGTGCGTCCATCGCCATTTCACCCACATCTTTCCTATTTGACACCCTGCTGTGTGTTTCTAGGCTGAGGGGGCCCAGGAGACTGCTGAGGGCAGCGGGGCTCCCTCTAGTGGTGTCTCGGCCACCCAGCCGTCAGCCGGCCCTGCCCAGGAGAATGGGCTGAAGGAGGGCGGCCCCTGCAGGAGTGAGGAGCTCCGGGACCCGCAGGGCCTGGACTCGCTCATCCCTGAAACAAGTAAGTTTGTGTGTAACCCGGCCCGAGACTCAGAGCCCCGCCGAAGCCCCATCAAACTAGAGGTCCTTTAGAACTGACTCTGATTCCACTTTCACATTCCATTCCTCACATTTACAGCTAAATATGATTTGTTTCTCCATCATTTCATTCACACTATTACTTTGTGGCTTTTTTTATTCTTTAGCTCTTAATTTTAAGCAGCATGTAAATTGTCTGGTTTATCACTGTACGAGAGGTCGACCGATTAATGATAATTAATAATTGGTGTAATATTGGTGTAAAACCAATAATTTTGATTGCTGATTAATGTGGCTGATTTTATGATCAAAATATTGAATAAAAAACATTGAATGTAACATTTTATTGTTTAAAAATTAAGATCAAATAAAAACATTGAATAATATTTTTTGAGTAAATTCAAAATATTAAATAAAAACATTGAATGTAACATTTATGCAAGATCAAATATTGAATAAAAACATTAATTTTAACATTTTATTTTTAAAGTAAAATAAAAAAAATATTGAATGAATACATAGAATGTAACATTTTATTTTTAAAGTAAAATAAAAATATTGAAAACATACATTGAATGTAACTTTAATTTTTTTGTAGAGAAATTAAAATATTGAATTCATTGAATTAAATATTTTAGGTAAGATCAGAATATTGATTTAAACCACTGAATGTAACTTTTTTTAAATATAAAATCAAAATATTGATTAAAGATATTAATTAAACATTTTAAGTAAAATCAAAATATTAAATAAAAAACATTGAATGTTACATTTTATTTTTTTATGTAAAATCTAAATATTAAATATAAGACAATGCATATAACATTTTAAGTAAAATCTAAATATTGAATAAAACCATTGGATGTAACATTTTATTTTTTTTAATAAAATCAGAATATTTCTATAATAAAAACGTTGAATGTAACATTTAATTTTTTTAAGTAAAATCAAAATATTGAATAAATACATTGAATGTACCATTTTATTTTTTTAATGTAACATCAAAATATTACATATAAGACAATGTATATAACATTTCAAGTACAATCAAAATATTGAATAAAACCATTGGATGTAACATTTTAGTTTTATATATCATTCATTTAAAACAAATCGGATGTGTAACTTTAATTATGGTGCAATTGTCATTTTAACAGTTAGTCTGTTATCGGTGCAGATGAATCAATCGGTCGACCTCTGCACTGAACTGATGGTTTTAAAGTGCAGTTTTCTGATCTACAAACCGTTTTGACCTCTTCTTATTTTTCAGGCATCTAACTCGACTTTTTGCTATCACTCTGCCCTTTTCATTTCACCCCCGCCCGCTTCCTCTCCTCCCCTTGTTTATGTCCTGTCTCTCCTCTGTCCTGTCTTTCTCCACACTCTGTGATGCAGATTGAGTCTTTCAAGCTAAATTTCCGCGAGAACGCCCGCTCTCGCACGGACCACGGCGCAGACATCATCACCTGGCCCGTCTCGGGTGACAGCCCTGTCCACCGTCACCTGCTCCGCAGCAGCGTCTCACTCAACGACTCCCTCGCGACCGCCGGCATCCCCCGCTCTCACACCACCCCGGCCCTCTCCTCCTCCCAGGAACAAGGGGGCGATGTTGGCTCGCTCAATGGACTCTAGATATGATTGCTGTCTTTTCATTGGTCCGCTGCTCTCTAAACCCCGCCTCCTACCATTGCTAAGACTCATATGATTGGTGTGCTCTCTGTTGACGTTCTTAATTCCTGATTGGTGAGGCTGTACAGATTACAGTCATCAGGATGCGCAAAAAAATGACCGCAGTCGAAGGCGACTGGGAGCGAAATCTGGCCCGAGGGTCTGTAAACTCTTGAGGTTACACTTTGACATGGCTAAACTCATGCTACTCACACCCCTGCTACATCACTTGTTGTAGAGCATGAATCTAGTTGAGTTCCTTTTTATTTTTTTTATCTGTATTGCAACTCCTTCTGGACCGGTATTCATAATCAAACCTGCACATGCCCATCTGATCACCACATACAAACACATCTGGATCCATCTGGACATCATCTCTAGCTGCCTTCAAGTCCTCATGGGAAGTTCGTGCTTACGAGTTATTTACGATGCGATCGTGTCATAGGATTTTAGATGGGAAAATCACTTTCTGAGTAATCCAAGAAGCTTCTTTTAGTGCCAAAGCAACAAAATGAAGAGCAAAGGATGTGCATTAGATCGGTGCATTTTATCATTCTAATGAATAGGGAATGTAGTTTGGTTGTGTGAAGATTTCATTCACGTTCACACTGCGTTTTGAGCATGCAAAATATCTACAGACACAGCAAGAATTAAAATACACACATTTTCACACAGAAACTGCTCAATTTCACAAACAATTACAAAGAAACTGCTAGTAACATGTTGATTTAAACATGCAGTTTTAAAGTAGAAAAACAGGTGTAGGATTTTCTTGTAAAACATACTTTTTTTGCTTTATTTCCTCTTTTAATTTTTTTTTTTTTTACAGCGTAGTAACAATTTTCACTCTGAAATTGCTAGTAAGTTTCACAATTACAAAGAAACCGCATGTAACACGCCGAATTAAACATGCAATTGTAAAGTAGAAGAATTGAAATATTTTCTTGTAAAACATACTTTGGTGTTTTTTTTATAAATATGCAATCTACTCAAATTTACTGCAATTCTGCAGATTTAAAGTTTGCTTATTGTTTGTTTGTTTAATTCAGCTAAGAGGTCACGCCGGGATCTATCAAGCTTTTATTGGTCGTATGTCTTCACGTCATACACTTGCATGAGCTTGCTTATCCTGTCTCCACGTTTGCATGCATGTGAATGGGAGTCAATGAAACGTAATGTGTAGTGCGATCGTCCCTTTATGCCTCATAAGCTGGCTAAATAAATATCGTCTGAAACTTTTACATTTAAAATGGCTAATAACAGCTCCAAACTTGGAAAGTCTCCCGACATCAGATGTCAGATTTCGGTGGCGCTCGTCTCGTAAGCACGATCATTTCTGCTTGATTTGAAGGCAGCATCATTGCTGTCATGTGACCCTCGCTCACCTCACCCTTGACCTCCAGTAGAGCTGTCATCGAAGCACATAGGCTTTCTGAATCTCTCTCTAAAGCTGTTTCGTGATGGTGTGTTTGAGTGAATACTGTAGCAATCAACTGTTGTTAAACAGTTTCTTTTGACTCTTCGTTTTATTTTCGTGACCAGCAATTGTTTCCTTTTCCTTGTTATTGTAAAGCAATATAACAGTCTCCTATAATGCCTATAAGACATGAAACTCCACGTACACGCACAGTGCTCATAGTGTCAAACGCAGCTTTGTGAACGTGAAGAGGGCCTGAGATGGACGTGTAACGAAAAATACCCTTGTGAAAAAGAAGAAAAGATCATATAATATTAATGAAATAAAAGCCCACTTAAGTGTACTTAGAGTACACTTTCATGACTGTTTCTTAACACACTTAAGTACACTCTGCAATTGTCAAATTAAAAGTTTTACTTTAAAGTACATTTTAAATCATTATGTTTTAATGATCTTTGAAGAAGTACACGTATTTTGACGTGTTGACTGACATACTAAAGTGCATGTGAAATACTTGATTATAATCTAACTGTAGAGTTATGCAATATTACATTCAAAGTTATTTTACTCAACTGCACCTTCATTCATCATTACAAATGTATAATTAAAAATATATTTAAATGCATGACTTGCAAGTTTAGTTTACTATGAATGCTTGCCAGTGCAATCAGCAATACACTTTAACCATATTTCAAAGACACTAGAAGTATTTGTGAAATTGCGTATAAAGATGTAGCCTAATTAAGTCCTACTCAAGTGGGTCAAAAACACTCTTCTAATTGCATTTAATATAAATCTGAACCATTATAGACTTCAATTAACAAGCAATGTAAATGTCTGAAAACGTTACATTCAGTTCACACTTACAGTAAGTATATTCTTCCAAAGTGCATTGCTGTAATAAGTACTCCTTTTAAAAGTATGCTTAAGTGTACTTCTTTTTCACAAAGGCAAGGGAAGCGTGGAGACACATGGATGTTGACTTGATGCACGAGGGGTTTCTGTTGGCAATGAATGGTTGATGTTTTGGCATCATGTGCAGTAGGTCCAGTATGTTTTATATGGAAGCGAGTGTCGAGTTTGTGCCTGATAGCAATCGCATCCTGCCTTTGGAGCGACGCAGAGACAGAATGTCACCGCTTGACACCTTTTACGTACTTTTAATAGTTGCTTTATGAGAAACCAGTGAAATTGTGAGTGCGTCTGGTGGTGGTTTTACTTCTTCTCTTATTGCATTCGTTTCTGAAGGTCTTTTTTAGGACATGTGAGTCGACAGGTTCCTGCGGGGTTTTAATGGTGGAGCTTGTAGCTTATTTCTCTTGTAGCATTTTACTGTAGTTTATCTTCAGACGGCCTTTTTTGAGGTCGCACAGAATCACACGCTTAACACGTATCTGCTTGGTTTAGTGTCCTTTTGGTGTAATAATGAGGTAAGAGAACCTGGCCGTTTTTTCTGTTCATTTCTTCATCAGCTGTGGGTGGTATGGAGGTCGGAGAGACGTTTTAAATGATTTTTTAGCATGCTTTCCTTTCAATAAGTATGACCGATTATTGTTGCATCTATCTTGTCAGACCTCTTCAATCCCAGAACATGCAAAGCAATAAGACTGTCAGAATGACAGACCCCAGATTTTGACTTTTAGAAATCTACATCACGCATGAACAGCGTAAAGCAATTCGGATCATGAAATATTATGCGATTGATCGAAAAATCACTGAATGCATTTTCTGAGAGGAAGTTTCATTTTAGATATAACAAATACGAGTAGCACAGCGTAACTTCATCGTGTATTCTCATTCTTAAAGATTATTTAAATAATGCATCTCTTTGAATTGGGGAAAAAATGCCAAATTGATGATTTTTGGCCAATAACGGTTATTATTTATAGTCTTTTTTTCTTTCCAAGAAATGAGAGGTGTGTAAATATTAGGTAAATATAAGTCTTTCGTTAAGGGCCTTATGTTTAGCGGCTGTTTGTAGTGAAAAGGTCACATTTGAATCGGTTCCCAATGCCTGAATGAACCCAGAGAACAATCCTACTATCATTTATAGCATCTTTACATGCATTTACAGTTGATTTCCCTGTGGTTATATTGCTATCTCTGTGAATGCATTTAATATTGGCATAAACTAAAAGACATCTGCAATGGTCGGAGTGGCTGAGGGCTGATATTATGCACCTTTAACGGCTATTATTCATGTTATTATTGTCATTTTGGCCCTGCATTTTTTCCAATGAGAAAGGCAGAGAACAAATGTATTTAAACTATATTAAAGCACATGTATTTGGCCGCCGTGTGTTTAATGTGGCGAGCTTGGTAGCGGCTTATGCCCAGATGATGCCAGGTGGGTCACGTCCAGATGGGCATCGATATTTAGCCCATGTCCTGTTAACGTCTTCTGATAACCCTTTATGTTTCTATGAATCTTAGTCTTACAAGAAAAAGATACTTTGAATAACACTGTCAAACTAAAATGGGAGGATTGCATTGAATGTGTTTCAGTTGCACAGATTTTATTGTGCCACGAAGGACCAGGGCATGCTGTTGAAGCAGGGAGAGGAGAGGTCCAATTATTGTTGTTGTTATTATTTTTATGGTTATGATTTTGTTTTGTTTTTCTTATTTGGGAGTAATCTGGGAGAGGACATAATTTTGCCCTGGAACATACTTACACTCATAAAGATGCACAACCCTAAAGTAACATGGAAACTAAAGAAACATGAGATTAATGTGCAGTAGATTCGCTCTCTTGAGATGCAGCAAGAAGCTCTAAGCTAACATGAATAGAACATTCAGAAACCAGGTGAGGCTATTTGCCAGACAAGGTTTTCGTTGGTTTGTTTTTCCTTTATTTTTGAGTTTTTCCATGAAAATTGAATTTCATTACTTTTTTTTTTTTTTGAATGAGGTGTTTATTGTGGTTAATTGTTAACTATGATGTGATTATTAAACATTAAATAAAATAAAGTGTTTAAAACATTCTTTGGGTGTTGTGTTTGGTCTTTATATGTTAAAGCAAAAGTTTCTTGTTCCCAAGTATTTATATGCTTCACAAATTTATTTTTTTTTACATTTGTTTACTGTTTTATATTGTAATATATTTTATAAATGTATAATTTTAGATTTCTCTAGATTTTACTTTTCTAATATTTTCAGAACAACCTCAAAAACTGCACAGGTGTGACTTGGACATAATAAGATATTGATTCTGTTTGTTTTATATTTTTATTTTTAATTACTCAAGGCATTAATTTTGAAAAATACTTGATGTTCAGCCAAAAAAATAAAAATAAAACTATAGAAAAGGTAGCGAAAAAAGGCAAGTCCTTTTATATTTTGTCATTTTTACTTGTATTTCACTACAGTACTTCGGTACTTGTCTTTTTGCTATGCTAGTAATTTTCCATCACGAGATCCCGTGACGTCAGACACGTAAACTTTCCCGCCTTCTGCGCGAGAGCGTCTTCTTCAGTCGACGGCGGAGCTTTCTCAATCGTCGCTGGATTTTCTCCTCAGCTTTTCTAAAGATTATTTTCAACGGTATAAAACTCAAGGTACAAAGTTTGTGTTGATATCCAGTTCAACCAATTATGCAGATTAATTTTTAACGGTACGTAATGACATTTTGAACCTTAATGCTTTTTACCCCTTAAACTAAATTAGGTGATTATTAAAGAGCTTAATTAAGTTACGTGTTATTATTGCTAACAGCGCTATTAATGAGGTGACAAACCCAAAGTGATTCATCGTGTATCTGTATTAAACCAAATATATGTATTGATACGTTATTTTCACTGAGGTAATGCTTAAAAGTCATTATAGGAGACGAAATGCAGTTTCTCCAGAGCCACAGTAAAGCTCATTTGGATCCATCATTAACAGCAGACACAAAGGTAAGGGACGTACGATATTAATATTGGACGATGATTTTTAAACTAGTAATCAAGTCGTGAAACATTGTACAATTATGGGATATTTTGTCAGGTGCCAATATAGACTGTATGGGTGCAAAAGAGCGCCAAGTTTTTCCTCCATAATGTCCGATTCAGAAAACTATGAACCGGTTCTTTTTAACGATTCTGAGTCAGTTTCTTAGTAAGTGAATCACTGAATCGTATGTCTGTTCATAGGACAACTTGTAATTAAACATACATATTATTAACCGTTTTTTTCCCTGTTGTAAATTAACAGTACCATTCTGAAAAATATTTTCCAGAAAGTATGGTTATTTTTAAGATTTTAGCATATGAGGTCAAATTATAAGGGACACTTTACAATATGCAGTGGCATATTGGAACAGAACCTATAAATTGACCTTTTTTTTTTTTTTTCAAACAAGCATATATATGTGTATGTGTATATATATTTATACAACAGTTCGTTCTGGTTCTCAAATCTGATTGGTTGAGAACCGTGAGATATTGTACTGGTATTGCTACAGGAACGCCCTTTCACAATTTTGTATCACTCCGCTTGTTCTAGCCGGGCCTATGTTTTTTACATAGTACGTTACGTTAATATAAGAAGAAACGTCTAGCTTCGCGGTCTCTCTCTCATTCTTGGATGCACGTCTTGCCGCATTGTTTCTCTCTTATAACCTCATTATTAATATCACTCTTGTACTCGAGCGATACCGCCATCTGCTGTCAGAGAGTGAAAGTGCGCTTTCATCCAGAGCGTCTCTCACATGTTCCGCCATGTGCTTCTCGTCCGCGCTTGTTTACATCAGAGTGCGCACGCGTCTTTCACGCAGCATACAGCGGTGTTGTGCATTTTGACCAGTTGATGGGAAAAGTAATCTTAAAATGCATTCAAAATTCGGAATAATTTGTAATATATAATTATTCACGGTATTTAGAAGTGCCCACGATAACAATACCGTGCATATTCATTACCGTGATATATCGCATTACCGAATACCGGCACAAGTCTACTCATAGCACGTGCCTATATCGTGCGCCATATCGAACATTTTTTCTATCGTTATCGAAGAAGGTGTACCGTCGATAAATATCGATACCGTTTTATCGCCCAGGCCTAATATGAAACCCACAACCTTTGTAGAGCTTACGCTTAGTACCATTTGACGTATTTACTCACAAGCTTAATACAATTACAACATGTTTGTTTGTTTTTCAATCACACCCTTAATGCCCACTTTTGTAATTTAGATGCATGGTGAGACTGAATGATAAAGCAGAAATGGAAAACAAAGCCACAAACACAATAATTCAGAATTGCGGTTTTTATTGCTTCATCAGAACCAGTACATGAATGTGGTTTCACAGCAAACAAAAGCTTTATATTGGAGGATTACTCTTCATCCTTTCCTTTCTGTAATAAGAGAGCAAAAAGAATGTAAGTATCACGGTAAGCTATGCTGTACTATATCAGAATTTTTAATTGGACAAAAAAATTACCTTGGATCCTGAATCACGGCTCTTGGCTCTCAGCTTGTTGACCTGAGATTCAGCAATATCAGCCCTCTCCTCTGCTTCATCCAGCTCATGCTGAATCTTACGGAACTTGCCCAGACTAGAATTGGCCTGTTCCTCCTGAAAAACACAATAACAAAAACATATGGTTAAGAATAATACAGAGACAGCAGTACTTAAATATCTGAGTGACATTGTTTACTTACAGCCTCCTCAGCAGTTCTCTTGTAGGACTTGACCTTCAGCTGGAGTTTGTCCACCAGGTCCTGAAGACGTGCCAGATTCTTACGGTCCTCCTCAGTCTGCAAACAGAGGGTACAAAGTGACTTCATTGTCATCTATATGGTATAAATAATACAAAAAAGCATTCATTTATATATCAGAGAAAGTGACCTGGTAGGTGAGCTCCTTAATGCGTCTCTCATATTTACGAACTCCTTTCACAGACTCGCTCGCCTTTCTCTGTTCCAGCTCCACCTCATTTTCCAGCTCTCTCACCTACCCAAATTGAAAATAATCTTAAATTCATCAACTCTGAGGCTCTGAACCCAAATATTCATGATTAACACTAATCATCTTTAGAAAATGTTTGAGTAGATAATGCATCATAAAGAACTGAGTTTGATAAACTAACCCTGGCTTCCAGTTTCTGGACCTGCTTCTTGCCTCCCTTCATGGCGATCTGCTCAGCTTCATCCAGACGGTGCTGCAGGTCCTTGATGGTCTGCTCCATGTTCTTCTTCATGCGCTCCAGATGAGCGCTGGTGTCCTGCTCCTTCTTCAGCTCCTCTGCCATCATGGCAGCATCAGTGATAGCCTTCTTGGCTTTCTCCTCAGCATTCCTGCACTCCTGCACTGCCTCCTCAACCTCAGTCTGAAGCTGAGTATTATCTCCCTCCAGCTTCTTCTTCTGATTCAGCAGACTGGTGTTCTGCATCAAAATAATTTACACCATTTAAGATCACCAGTGTCAATGTTCACTGGTAGGGATGTAACGATTAACCGCGAGCCGGTTGAAAATCGGTTTAAATATGTGACGATTCAAATCGGTTGAGATGCTAAACAAATCGCGATTCATTTAGGGGCAGGAGTTTATATGAATGCATGTCTGTCAGCTCATCCAGTTCAGCCTGCACCAGATTGTTGCGTCTGTCCACAATGGCGATGTTCTCTTTGAGATCATCATTACTGCGCAGAGCGTCATCCAGCTGAATTTGGGAATCCTGTGAAGTACAAGATTTACAAATGAAAAGACTGCAGAACTATGTCAGATTTGACATCAAATCTGAACTGAAGATTCATCATACCTTGAGATGTCCATGAAGACCCTTGAGTTGCTTCTGGGCTTCTGAAGCCTGTCTGTTAGCCTGGCTGAGCTGAATCTCCATCTCATTGAGGTCTCCCTCCATCTTCTTCTTCAGTCTGAGAGCTTCATTCCTGCTGCGAGTCTCTGATTCCAGTGAGCTCTGCAGAGTATCAACCACTCTCTGCTGGTTCCTCTTGGCCTGCTCCATCTCTTCATCTTTCTCAGTCAGCTTACGTTCAATATCAGCCTTTACTTGATTGAACTCCAGTTGAGCTCTCAAGATCTTTCCTTCCTCGTGTTCAAGTGAACCCTTTCAATGTGAAAGAAAGATTTTAAGTCCTTTGTCCAAAATCAGCCTTGTGTGAACAAAAAAGAAAGGATAATTTAGGGTTACCTCAGCCTCCTCCAAGGCTGTCTGGATCTCTGCTTTTTCCTGCTCCAGCTGCTTTCTAATTTTCTCCAACTCATGGATGCTTTTTCCTGACTCTCCAAGTTGCTCAGTGAGGTCAGAGATTTCCTCTGTTAGACATAAAAATAATTGTTAAGCCAAAGTATGAAGAACATAACATCTGTTAATTCCGCAGGTAACCAAAATATAGTTACCTTGGAGGTTCTTGTTCTCTCTCTTCATGGTCTCAAGATGATCCAGGACCTCTTCATAGGAGTTCTTCAGTTTGAACAGTTCAGTGCTAAGAGATCTAGACTCTTTCTGGGCACTTTCTAGTTCAGTCTGGGACTCCTCATACTTCTGCTTCCACTCAGCCAAAACCTAATTAGGCATTTAATTAGGTGCTTAGTTAATTACTAATAAAATAATCAAAGTAATAAATATTAATATTATGACATTTTAATTTGTTTGTATTACCTTGTCAAAGTTTCTTTGCTTCTTGTCCAGAGCAGCAGCAGCAGAATTTGATCTCTCCACATCCACCATGAGATCTTCAATCTCATTCTGCAGCCTGTGCTTGGTCTTCTCCAGTGAGGAGCATTTAGCATTGACTGCTTCCACAGCTTCTTCTGCTTCTTGGAGACGCTGAGCCAATTTTTTCCTAATTGTGTCAGCAAGGAGATTTATAAGAATTGTTTAGAAATAATAATGAAAACCAAATAGTATATTTCCCGCTACTTACTTGGCATCCTCCAGCTCCTCAGTCCTCTGAATGGCATCAGTTTCATACTTGGTTCTCCACTGAGCCACCTCAGAGTTTGCCTTGGACATACTGCGCTGCAGCTCAGCTTTGGCTTCCTGCTCCTCCTCAAACTGTTCCCTCAGCAGATCAGCATCATGACGAGCAGACTGAACTGCATGAGCCAGGGCATTCTTAGCCTGTAAGAAAAAATAGTCAGTTGCTTGGATGTGATTTCTGGTGTCCTAATGTGTAACAAAAAGGATTCAGCTTGTGGAAAAACATTATGGATTGCAAAACAAACCTTGACTTCTTCCTCTAGTTGTCTCTTGAGGTCTTCAATCTGCTGAGTGTAGGACTGCTTGCCTCTGGTCAACTGAGACACCAGGGAGTCTTTCTCCTCTAGCTGTCTGGACAGTTCACCTGAAAAGGCAAAATAGTTTGTAGTTATGACCAATTTTAACTTTTTAAACTGAAAGTTGTAAAAATTGCAATTTTTTTGTGCCCTTACCATTCTCAGTTTGCAGTTTGGCTTTTTGCATGGTGAAGTCATTGATTGTGCGCTGGCCTTCCTCAGCCTTGGTTCTGTACTCACTCATCTGGTCTTCCAGAGTTCTGCACATTTTCTCCAGGTTGCTCTAATAAAATGTATTGAGAAAGTGAGTTATATTGATTTTACATTGCATTCTCATGTAATGTGTCTTATTTGTTGCCACTAACCTTTGACTTGACAAGCTGCTCCATGTTGGAGACCACATCATCAAGCTCTAACTTCAGTTCACTCTTCTCTTTCTCCAGCTTCTGCTTCACTCTCTGAAGGTTGTCAATCTGCTCTCCCAGATCAGCTACACTGTCGGCATGTTTCTTCCTCAGTGTAGCTGCAGTGGACTCATGTTGCAGAGTGGACTCTTCAAGGTCTCTGCGCAGTTTCTGGAACTCTGCTTCACGTTTCTTGTTCATCTCGATCTGGGCAGCGGTGGCTCCACCAGCCTCCTCCAGCCTCTCGCTGATCTCCTCCAGTTCTCTGGACAGATCAGCTCTCTGTTTCTCAACTTTGGCACGAGCAGCTCTCTCAGCCTCCAGCTCTTCCTCCAGCTCTTCAATACGAGCCTAGAAATTGAGAAAAAAAATAAGGTTTTAATCGAAATCATAATACATTTAAATGGTTCTTTTTATATGATTCATCCTTGTTTGGTTTAAACATACCTGCAGCTCCTTCAGTTTCTTCTGGAGCTGGGCACCAAGGGCTTGTTCATCCTCAATTTTGCTATTGAGCTGGCCGATTTCAAAGTCCTTCCTTTAAGGTGATATCAGACATTTTGAGTAATTTTATTCTTTTTTTTTTTTTTTTCTCAAAATTGTATCTTAATTGTTTGACATGTTCTTACTTCTTCAGCTTCTCCTCCAGTTGCTGTTTATCATTTTCCAAGTCCATAATGCTCTCCTGAGTCAATTTTAAATCACCCTCCAGCTTTCTCTTTGCCCTCTCAAGATCCATACGCAGCTTCTTTTCTTGCTCCAAGGATCCCTCAAGCTTATTATAATATAAAATATTATTTAATTTACATTGTTTTGTAAAACATGTCACACATCATACATATTTAAGATGTTTAGAGTAGATTTTGTTGTACTCACATCATCCACTTGTTGCTCCAGCTTGGCTTTGGCTTTGGTGAGAGTGTTGACTTTGTCTTCCTCACTCTGGAGGTCATCTAGTGTTTGCTGATGGGCCTCCTGCAGAGCTTTCTTCTCCTTGGTCAGCTTAGCAATGATTTCATCAAGTGCTGACATTTCCTCTGTGAGATTTTTAACCTAAGCAAAAGGGCATTAGATCAGAAAACACTCAAAGAATGTGTAATACTGAAAAAACTACAGGAGGTTTAACAGCTAACCTTGTTTTCAGTAGCATGTTTCTCTTTCTCCACTTTGGCCAGAGTGAGTTCAAGATCATCAATGTCCTTCTTGAGCTCAGAACATTCATCCTCCAGCTTTCGTTTCTTTGCAACCAACTCAGCATTCATTTCCTCTTCATCCTCCAGTCTCTCAGTCAGCTCTTTGACTTTGGCCTCAAACTGGATCTTGCTCTTGATCAGACCTTCACATCTTTCCTCAGCATCTGCAAGATTGTCTTGCTCCTATCAGAGCGGGGGAAAACAATCATGAGCAATTTAGATTTTTTGACTTGTGGAAAGTGAAAAGCAGTTGTATTTCCACATGGACTTACAGACTGCACAGAAAGCTGCAGGTCATTCTTCTCTTGGAGAAGAGAAACCATCTTTTCCTCAAGCTCCTTTCTGCGAGCTTCAGATTTGGCATAAGCCTCCTTCAACTTCAGAAATTCTTCCTTCATGTTGGCCATTTCTTTCTCAGTCTCAGCAGATTTCAGCAGAGGCTTGATCTTGAAGTAGAGCTTCATCCAGGGCCAATTCTTGACACCCATGAAGGCACGTACGTTCCACTGGATCACAAGCAAGGAATCTCTGCAATATAATGATGCACATGAATATCTTAAAACCACTTAATATTATTGATCTCAAATTTGAGAAACTGCTTACTAACCTGCGCTCAACAATCTTCTGGAACTCAATTCTTGAGAGAATACCGCGAGCTCTTGCTTGAATACCAGTAATGATGAGAGCAAGACGTTCATCTCTAAACTCTTCAAGTGTACCCAGAAGACCAGCCTTGAAGAACACCTTTACAAAATATAAATACATATTTATTTCATGTTTTTTTTCTCTCTTTTCTTCTGCATTATGTTAATTTTAATTGGATATTAAAAGATAAATTTTGTTAGAATTGTAATACCTTAGTATGTCCTAACTTGTACTGGCTGTGGTCAATGTCCAGCGAGCCGAGCAGTTTTTCAGCCGCTTTCTTGTTGTCAATGAACTGTCCCTCAGGAATGGCAGATGGGTTCAAAATACGGTATCTGGCAAGAGGTACAAAAGTAACAAAGTTTTACCACCTGTGGATTAAAATTTTTATTTTAGTCTTGATTTTAGTGTCTCTTTTAGGTTTTTTACCTCTGCTTGAAATCTCCATACTGGATCCTGTTGGGGAATCCCTTTCTGCAGATTCTGATGCCCTCCAGCACACCGTTACAGCGCAGCTGGTGCATGACCAGAGGATTCTCCATCGCCCCAGGAGTCTTAGTCTCATTTGGAATCAGACAGCGCACAAAGTGAGGGTGAGTTGACCTCAAGTTGGTCATCAGCTTGTTCAGGTTCTCCTGTGATTGAAAAACAAACCATAACATTGTGTAATGTACAGTATACAATTTTGAACTTTTTGTTTTGATCATTTATTTTAATAATCCTTACCCTATGGAGGGCTGACACCGTCTGGAAAGACGATCCCTTCTTTTTGCCACCTCCTTTACCTCCCTTGGAATCTTGGGCTAAAACCAACCGGTGATGGAAGAGAAAATGTTTTAGCTTATGTCATTCTGGCACATTACAGTTCAAATACTGAATACTCTATACTGAAGATCAGTATACACCTGAGTCAGCCCCAGAATATCCAGCAAACAGGAACGACAACAGCTTCACAGTAGACTTTTGGAAGAGTCCGACCACAGTCTCATTGAGAGGATCCTTGTTCTTCACCAGCCAGTTAGAAATGTTGTAGTCAACAGTGCCAGCATAGTGAACCAGGGAAAAATGTGCCTCTGGTTTACCCTTGACAATCCTGGGCTTCTGGAAAGTAGGATTCTTACCCAAGTGGTTGTCATAGAGCTTAGCTTTGAATGTTGCATCACTGGCTTTAGGGAACATGCACTCCTCTTCAAGAATAGACATGATACCCATGGGCTGCAGAGATCAAAATATAGTGTAAATTGAATATGAAATAGTGAGAACACACAAAATAACTATTTCCACGCATAAACCCACCTTCTCAATTAACTCAATACAAGCCGCTAAGTCCATGCCAAAGTCAATGAACTCCCATTCAATACCCTCCTTCTTGTATTCCTCTTGCTCCAACACAAACATGTGATGGTTGAAGAACTGCTGCAACTTTTCATTAGTGAAGTTGATGCACAGCTGCTCAAAGGTGTTGAACTGCAGGTGGAATATATTGTATAATCACAATGGTGAAACAGGTTGCACTGCTTGTTATATTTGTTTTAGAATAACAATAATCAGTTAATGTCAGCTTACATCAAAGATCTCAAATCCAGCAATGTCCAGCACACCAATGAAGTACTGACGAGGCTGTTTGGTGTCCAGGGATTGGTTGATTCTCACAACCATCCAGAGGAACATCTTCTCATACACTGACTTTGCCAGAGCACCAATAGAGTAGTATACCTGAAAAGAGTTGATGAACATTAAACATTTATTCAAATATTGCTTTTTTTTTTTTTTCTTTTTTCCTTTTCCTTTTTTTGTTGTTGCTGTAACGTGATTGCCAAGATCTACATTTTACATTATATTAAGTTTCTTCACCTGCTGGACATTCTGTCCCTTGGTGACCCACTCATTTCCTACTTTGACTCTTGGGTGGCACAAACCCTTGATGAGATCAGCGGAGTTCAGGCCCATCAGATATGCGATTTTGTCAACATCTTGTGAAGAAGAAAAGATTGTTTTTAAATCTAGAACTATTTATCAAAAAGTCACCAGTGGCGGAGTGGTAATGATTGTACAACATCACTTACCTTCAGTCCCATCAGCCTCTGCCTGTTCCTCTCTTTGCTTCTGTTTGAACTTCATGTTGCCATGGTGCATGATGGCACCAATCATCTTGTAGATGCCTGTCTTTTCATCTGTAGTGAAGCCCAGCACATCAAAGGCCTCCTGCCATTTAAAAACAGCATGACAAATCAATAACATAGGTCTTCTTATATTATACCTTTTGTGGCACTATACAGCGGTTCTAATTTATGTATATTTTATTTGATAAATTAGGGATATGTTACTAACGTCAGTGGCCATTAGCTCTTCAGCATCATCAATAGAAGCCACTTGTGTCTCTCCTTGGGAGATGTAGGCATAGTCATAGGGATTGTTGGTGATGAGCAGCATCTCTAAGGAGAAATTGGGAACATAGATCAGAAAAGACTCATCTAATGAGAAACATTAATGTTAATGAATATGACGGGTAATTTTACCCAGCAGTTCTGGTTTCTTCTGAGACAGGATCTGGTAGAAGATGTGGTAATCTCTCTCAGCCTTAAGCTGATAAGTGACACGAGACTTCTCCAGCAGATCTAAAGTTGGAAAATTCACAAAATGATTGCCGTGTTCAATGTATTTGTATGTATTATAGTTTTCCAATCATAACCGTGATCAAATAAAGCATACTCACAAGTTTCAATATCTGCAGAAGACAGTTTTCCACTTACACCAAAGTGAATTCGGATGAATTTACCCTGTTCAGTTAGAAATAATAAACAATTAATAATCACATAATTGTTAATAATAATTATTTGCTTTATACACTATTTGGACACAATACGTTCTCCATTATGACGTGGGACTTACGAATCGGGAAGAGTTGTCATTTCTGATGGTCTTAGCATTGCCAAAGGCCTCCAGGGCAGGGTTAGCTTGGATGATTTGATCCTCCAGAGTACCCTATAAACAAATACAATAACATTTTAAAGTGAAGTAAAAATCATAGTTTTATTTTAGTACAGGTAATTTTGTGGCTATTTTTACCTTCTTCTCAGAAGCTGCATCCTTTTTCCCAGTTACAGCAGCAATGCTGGCAAAGTACTGGATGACTCTTTTGGTGTTCACAGTCTTTCCAGCGCTGGATTCTCCGCTGTGGATTAAAAACGATAGACGTTTTTATAATTTAAACACATTAAGTACATTTAAACTCACAAAAAAAAAGAGAGAGAAACTGAAATGACTTACGTGATCAGGACAGACTGGTTCTCTCTGTCTGTTGGGTGAAATTCACAAAAAAAAAAAATGATGTATAATAATATTTTTTGTCGTTTTGTTGAGTAGATGTGATAGAGTTCTAACCTGACAGCATGTACTGATAGGCGTTGTCAGAGATAGAGAAGATGTGAGGAGGAGCTTCAGTCTTCTTCTTTCCTCTGTAGGCTTTGACCACAGAGGAATCGTACACTGGCAGCCACTTGTAGGGGTTGACAGTGACACAGAAAAGCCCTGAATAGGTCTGTAAAGTTGACAGAGGAATAAGTTCAGTACAATTATACATGCAAGTAATTGCAGTAGATTCATTTAAACTCTGTTCATCACTCACGTAGATCATCCAGGCTGCGTAACGCTCTTTGAGGTTAAACAGCACAGCGGGCTCGTGCATGATGTATAATAATATTTTTTGTCGTTTTGTTGAGTAGATGTGATAGAGTTCTAACCTGACAGCATGTACTGGTAGGCGTTGTCAGAGATAGAGAAGATGTGAGGAGGAGCTTCAGTCTTCTTCTTTCCTCTGTAGGCTTTGACCACAGAGGAATCGTACACTGGCAGCCACTTGTAGGGGTTGACAGTGACACAGAAAAGCCCTGAATAGGTCTGTAAAGTTGACAGAGGAATAAGTTCAGTACAATTATACATGCAAGTAATTGCAGTAGATTCATTTAAACTCTGTTCATCACTCACGTAGATCATCCAGGCTGCGTAACGCTCTTTGAGGTTAAACAGCACAGCGGGCTCGTGCAGGAAGGTGAACATAGCCATGTCCTCAATTTTATCAAACTTTGGCGGGTTCTGAGGATGAACATCAACCTCCTTGAAAGTCAGAGTCTGTTGAACAGAGAAAATTATAGCTTTACATGAGTCTTTCAATTTGAATATTAAAAGGGGCCTCACCATTTCTGTAGATAATCCACATTGCTACTAAAAATTACGTTTCATTTTTTCAGCTTTTTATAAAGAAATTGTGAGTGATACCTGCCTTAGCAAATCTAATTATTTTAAGATCCTGATAACCAGAGCATCCTTACCTTTCCAAATTCAGTGTCAACAGTGACTTTGTCACCGTCTCTACTGGTGATGGAGGCTTTGACGTACTCGACCTCAGGGTCGGGCACAAAGCATTCCTTCTTCATGTCAAAGGGCCGAGTCTGGGCCTCCAGACGCTCTTTGTCTGACTTACGCAGGAAGGAAGCAGCAGGTCCAAACTCTGCCATGAGGGCGTCACCCATTCTGAAACCTAGAAGTAAACAGCCTTATAAATATAATGTCCTCCTTTGACAAAAACTGCACAGAATCACTAACAACACGTAGCTGCCGTCACAGTTACAGAAATGATAAACAAATGCATTTCAGTACTGCAGATATATTTTTCAGGTAGCTGCAAAACTTCTCACCTTGTGTTTGTCAAGCTCTGTAACCTATAACTGCAGAGTTGGTGTTACTCTAAGGACAAAATAAAAGACTCATTAGTGTTTGAGAACAACGATGTTATTCTGATCATTAACTTAACCTAAACTTGTAATTGATATATCTTTTTGTGTCAGCTCTGGAAGCAGTGTTTGGGAGGTCCAGGAGATGTTCCTTGGTCTTTCTGCTTGGCAGCTCTTACCTTGGGTTGTCCTGTGTGTTGTGTCTCTCCAGAGTTAATGCTACCTTTTTAAAGCGAGTCACTGATCCCAAAATGGTGGTACGTCGTGGATGCCCCACCCTGGTCCAGCTAAATAAACCTTCAAATGATTGAATGGCATAGGATGTTCACCAGCGTTTGACATATATGGTATGATGTAACAATAGGCTTCAAGGAGGAAGGACAAAAGAACACCCATGTTGCTTTAAAGATTCATCAACACCATCCTAATCAGGAACTCCTTTTACGACGTTGTCTCAGGTCAAAAAGAACAACAGTAGTCTATTTTAGATCCCTTCCTCGTACAGCAGGACACCTCTTGACATCTGAGAAATGTGAACCTGTCATGGTATGTTACAAGAATTTTTATTGTCTTGCTCAGCCTCTCCATTGTTGTTTTTTTCTCATAAAGACAAGCTTTGCAAAGAGCTAACATGATGCATCCAATTAATATTAAAGCTTGATGCACTGGCAGAGATTTTAAAAGTTTGTTCAAGTGGTCACCAGTGACTAAAAGAAGTTATTCTCTTATGTAAGACGTTACTCAATTCCATTTATTTAAAGTACCACTGTCAGCTCAAGACTAATCACCCTTTTGTCAAAGTAACGTCTGCACACTTTTGGTGAGATATCAGGTTGTTCTTTTGCACACATTGTAGACGTTTCAATATGACATTGCTTGAGACAGCCATATTAGCTAAGTAAAGAGGGAAAAAACGTGACAAATAATTGAAGTGTGTCTATTGATGGAGGTGATGGACAGCCAACAGCTGGCCTTTTGTGCCGTAGCCCAAGGTCAGCATAGGCCTACTGCTCCTTTGTCATAGCCTGTACCGCTGGACCTCAACCTCATGCACTTGTTGACGTCCCATTGTTTTTTCTCTATCCTTGAGGACAAAGATAACCGTACTGCATTTTTCTCAGCTTCTTTACAGTCACTGCTGAGAGTCTCAGACAGCTGTAGATGGGGACCTCTGCAGTGTGAGAGGCTCCAGCAGCTGCTCTTTGTGCTGCAAATGCTGTGGTGTGAATTGTTGCAAGTAGTGCATCTTTTATTAGGAATCATGGGATCTTTTAACATAAGGATTAGGATGAACATGTGATCCCTTTAACAACATCAGTATCAAAGTATTGTCGTTAGAACATGCATACTTACGAATTATATTCACTTCTGTTATTTTAGCCAGTTGTCATGGTCCAAGAATATCACAGTCATAGCACCCTACTATGGTGTTCACTGGATCCAATTGTCAGTCTAGGCTTTGAAGGTCACAGCATTGTGCACGCTATTTTTTAATTTTAGTATCCTCAAAGTTATCTGATTGTGACTTGCAAACCCACTATGGATGGAAGAGTTTAAATGTTCTCTCATTTTTAAATAATTGCAATTTAAATGTTCAAAAATTATAGCATATAATAGATGAAGAACTTGTACTAGATATATTAAAAAAGGTGAAGAAAATAGAGCTAAATGATTTGAGGGGAAAACAATTGATAAAAATTGTGATTGTGATTTAAAAAGCAATTTAAATTAAAATATTAATATTGTTAATATTGCTAACTAAAATTATAAAAATTACTAAATAAAAACTAAAGACATATTACTGTTGTAATATTACTATTAAAATACTATTGTAAATATTACTATTAGTAATATTTCATTGTAAAATAAAAATGGGGTATTTAAATATAATTATAATAATTTTATTTTACATTACAACTGTACAATAACGATATTAATACAAATACAAACACCAGCCCATAATCAGCTGCTCACATGTAACAACACAGTACCGCGCTTCACTCTGAAACACGCAGTTCATATATTTAATTAAATTGCAGCCTTTATGATTTGATAATCACATTAAGCGCCACGATTACTCTTGTTAATCATGCAGCCCTAAAAGAAAATGTTCTTAACCTGCTTAAACTGTGTATTGTGTATGTCAAAATGTCAAAATATTTGCTTTTCTTATTAGCCATCCATCCATCACTTTGTACTTGGAGGTTCAGAGATCATTTCTGGTTTGCATCTCAGATTGTCGGGTCAAGCAGATGTTTTCTCAAGGTTTTGAGTCGAATGTGAAATTGTCTGCAGCATGTTACTTTCGTGGTTTCAGTGGTTAGCGTGAGTGCCTCGTTAAGGCCTTCACTCCGGATTAACAGAAGATCCGAAGAACCTTAACATCCTGTCTCTTTTCCTTTAGCTGCCAACTCCATCTCTTGCTATGACGAGGTGGAACATTTCGATCCACACTCTTCCCTGAGACGGAGGCGGTTCATTCTCAGCTGTTTAGGCCCTTCTCAGCTCACCAAAAGGTCAATGACTCGACCCTTTGTGCATCATGACCATGCTATTAATGGACACTGGGGGGGTCTGTTTGTTTGATTTACTTCGACAAGTGTCCAACTGGCCATCCCATTGAGTTGCTTGTCATTTCTTCATTATCCCTTGCTTAAGCCAGCTGTATGATGGAAGCAAAGAATACAGGTAGGGCTGGGCGATATGGCCAAAAAAAATATCACGATAAAATTAAGTAACATATGTAAAATTGTAACAACCTCATTTTTTATGGATGGATCTCTCTATCTCTCTCTCTATCTCTATCTATCTATCTATCTATCTATCTATCTACAGTATCTATCTATCTATCTATCATCTTTCTTTCTATCTATCTATCATCTTTCTTTCTGTCTATCTATATTTATCTGTTTTCCACAAGAACACATCCTGCCAGTATGCAAATTAGCAAGACTTTTGACCTCTGTTGTGCAAATGTTTCTTTTTTTTCCCTCACTCTCTTGCTCCTGGTGTTTCTACCACGACTCAGCCAAACACACACACATTGTGCTCCCTGCAGGTGAAGACCAAACACCTCTGAAGCGCGGATGAAGGTAAAGCTTTTTCTTTTAGATTTTTGTTTATTGATTTTTGCACAATGTTTTAAATGTTTTAATAAGGGACAAATATAATTTCATAATTACTGAATGAAACGGTTAAAGAAACTAAAACCATCACACAGACATAATATGTGAGAACCAATAAAGTAAAATGAGTAAATGGACAAACTGATTAATTAAAAATCTAATTTCATTCCAGTTGTCGTTAGTTGTCCCTGTTCAGGGGTTAATGTCACGAAACCTTACAGAAATGTCTGGGTCGTACTTCACACCAAAATAAAAAAAAATAATAATAATTTTGCATAAAGAAATCGAAGCCTACACCATAAAGTTTTAAATCTCATTCTCATTGCTGTTATATGGGAAAAATATGTAAAATGTAAAGTACAATTGAAAATCTGAAGCATTATAATATTTGTACAGAATTTAATTTACACTCTCTTCCAAACAACATCACAATTAAATAAATCATCCAAACAAATTAATTGATTAATTTTGCTTTGCAAAATATGTTTTGTCTTTCTTTTGATTTTGGGGTGAAATATGACATTTATTTGTGAGATTTGTGATTACTTTCATATGGTTATTAACTGAGAATGTGTTTTGATAAGTAAGGGAGAGTGGGGGAAGTTGTCACATTGTTATGTTTTAGAAGCTATAAAGTTTGAGTTATTATGCAAACTACATATATGTATTCTTTGTGCATAATGTCAACAAATTATGACTCAATTATTTGTGAAGCGTGTCCCCCAAACTAAATTTCTAAAATCATTCATAGATGTTGGTTAAATAAGTGAACACAATAAATGCTGACATACATTAAGATCAAAGGGGTATTTTTTCATAAACATCAGGTTATAGACAGTTGTCACCTCTGTCTTGTACTCACACTATTTTTTTCTCTGTTTTGCATGGTGTAATTAAATATATTTTGCTTATGCATTAGTTAATGCATTGGTAACATGAACTAGCAATGAACAACACTTGTAGGGCATTTAATGAATGTAGGTTCATGTTAAGTGCTACGTGTACATTTTTTACATTTTAGTTAGTAAAAATTGTAATTGGCATATTATGAAGGGACATAAATTAACAATGAAAAATAATGCAAATCTAATATAAATTAGCTTTAACCTAGATTGATAAATTGTTCATCATTAGTTAATGATATTTAATGCATTTTAACTAACTGAACATTTTTGTAAAGTGACACAAAAAGGTAAAGCGTTAAACTTTTTCTTGTGCAATAAGTTTTTTTTTTATATATAGATTTTTTGAAGCCTTTAACAAATGTACATTTTGATATTGAAAGATGTGACAACTTGCCCCTCCCTGCCCTACATGGACACCAAGGAGGCATGTTCAATGAGAGATTCAAGGGTGGCGGTGCCCTCAGGTGGTGGTGACTGACCATTTACAGCTCACATTTTTACAGCATTTTGGAGTTTGCGTTAGGTTTAGGTTTAGAATATATTGTCAACATAATTGATGAGAAAGAGATTCTTCTGAAATGACAGTAATGAGCTGAACTGTGCACTCTTAGTCCAACAATGCTGCTCCCAACAATAATTTACAGTGGGTATAGAAAAGAATCACCCCCCTTTAAAATAAACATTTTGTTTGCTGAGTAAATACAGCATAATAAAACAAAAACTGTCAGCCTTCATTTCAGGCTGCAAAGCAACAAAATGTTATTATTTTAAAGAGGGGGGGGGGGGGATTCTTTTCTATACCCTACTGTATATTGACCAATTCATATTCGCAACAATAATTCATATGCACTGTAGACAGTAAGACAGAATAATAATATCCTAGATCGACACCATAACAGTCTATCTAAACTGTATGGTACTTGAATTTTCACTGCATTTTACTGTCCTGTCAAAAATTAATGAATCTTATTTAATGGCGTAGATGGAGGCATTTTAATAGATGCTGTTAAATGGTAATGCATTAATATTCTTTTGTTCCCTGAGTAGGGTTGGGTATCGAAAACCGGTTCCATTTTAGAACCCGTTCCAATTTCCAAGAACCGGGTATTCGATAAGATGCGTGCATTTCGATTCTGCTTAACGATCCCTGCGTTCGCATTTTAATGTGATTTAAAACGATTTAATTGCAGGAATGGAAAGAACTTGCGCCTTGTTTGTGTGCAGCGCAGTGCAGTCGCGGTGTGGGTTCCCGGTTTGTGTCCGCTTTCGAACCATTCCATGCATTTCCAATGTAGAAAAGGTTGTTCCGGGCCAGAACTGACTTCTTACATATTTGTCGACCAGTATGCAGAAAACTACATCAGTATATCATCATAAACACAGCCGTTTTTGTCTTAAGTGAATGTAAACAGATGAGAAAGAAAACACACGTGTACAGTATTTTTAGATCTGCATGCGTTCAGTGTTAAAGAGACAGCAGCCTAATAAACACGCTGCCTGTCATTAATGTTAATCAAAGAACAAAAGAAAATCATTCACTGATCTTGACTGAATATATTTAATAACTTGAATTAATCTATATTTTATTTATGAAAAGAAAACTATGCAGTGTTTTAAAACTTTTAATTACAGTTTCTGTACCTGGAATTTGGTTAAGTTGTATTTATTTGTGCTAGTGCTATTTGAATTGTTTGTTCCTATTTTATTACTGACTGTTTACTTGTCTTTAACACTTTAATATTTGAAATGTATATTAATCTAGTTGTTTTTGCTGTGGTATTTTTGTTAAAACCATAGTCAAAATTCCTCTTGCAGTGTTCTGTAGGCTGCTGATATTTGCTCATGTTATTCAGCTGCAACAGAATGCTTTGTAAAAAGACACAGAATAAATGTTTGACTTAATTTTTTATATTGGATTTTTTTATCTTATTGGAATCGAAACTAGGAATCGATAAGCAGAATCGGAATCGATAAAATTCCAACGATACCCAACCCTATCCCTGAGGTTGAGCTATGTTAGAATATACACAGTGTAATATGTAATGTTCAGTGGTTTCTAACTTAATCTGCATTGTGTGGTTTACAGTAGTTTGGTAAAACTGGGGTAAAATACCCCGTCCCTTTGTATAGTTGTCTCTGCTTCAAAAGACAACTGAAGAAATGTTCCTATTTAGTTTTAATTAGAGTTGAGAGTAGACTAGCCTAATCTGTGGCACATGCAGTACATTCAGGCAACTGGTTTACTGTTGTGTACAGGATCATGTTGGGATATTGCAATGTCTACATGGTTAAAAAAAAAACAAAAGGGGATGAAGTATTCATTTGCATGTATGCTTTATTCTACTAAACTACAGAAGAGATCATTACAGCAATCCATGTTTGCAGAGATCCAGTTAATATTTTCACTCCTCATCAGCCCCCTTCTGTTGGGAACAAAAAGAATGTTAAAGAAAATAATGTTAACCTAATCCAGTTCAAAATGGTATGAACTCAACACATAACTAATCGACATGGATGTTTTTTTTTGTTTTGTTGTTGTTGTTGTTGTTGTTTTTGAATAGCCACAGCAGCTGCATAGCCAAATGCATTTCATCAAGTGCAGTTGTTGCAACTATATAAATTGATTTTTATATCCTCAAGTCACTAAAGTGTGCAGATTTAGAGTATATCGGTCAATTTAACGATGTGCTTATTTTTGCCTGCTCTTACCTTGGATCCTGTATCACGGCTCTTGGCTCTCAGCTTGTTGACCTGAGATTCAGCAATATCAGCCCTCTCTTCTGCTTCATCCAGCTCATGCTGAATCTTACGGAACTTGCCCAGACTAGAATTGGCTTGTTCTTCCTATAGAATATACATAAAGGTATTTGTGAAAATCAGAATTAGCCATATACAATAATTGCATATGATGATATGATGGAAAAAGTATACTTACAGCCTCCTCGGCAACCCTCTTGTAGGACTTGACCTTCAGCTGGAGTTTGTCCACCAGATCCTGCAGGCGAGCCAGATTCTTTCGGTCTTCCTCAGTCTATGCAAAGCAAAAAAATATTTTAAGTACATGCAATATATATATGCGTTTTATAAATTGCATTAAATAAATTGAATACATTTTATGTATTTAGTAAATAACAATCAAATCAGCCAAGGCAAAAACTGCTTGTAGGCAATATTTTTCCTACCTGGTAGGTGAGTTCTTTGATGCGTCTTTCATATTTACGAATCCCCTTGACAGAGTCACTGGCCTTTCTCTGTTCTATCTCCACCTCACTTTCCAGCTCTCTCACCTAACAGATGTGTAAGAATTTTAGCTAATCAAACATAATGCACATTTTGCAGAAAACACAATAGACTTGTTTCTAAAAACATCAGCAGCTTACCCTGGCTTCCAGTTTCTGGACCTGCTTCTTGCCTCCCTTCATGGCGATCTGCTCAGCTTCATCCAGACGGTGCTGCAGGTCCTTGATGGTCTGCTCCATGTTCTTCTTCATGCGCTCCAGATGAGCGCTGGTGTCCTGCTCCTTCTTCAGAATAAAAGGACACATTTAATTTATCATTTGTCTTAAATCTAATTTTGTTAAAAATAATAATCGTGGATCGAATCAAAATCGTGAATCGAATCGAATCGTGAGTTGAGTGAATCGTTACATCCCTATTCACTGGTAAAAGTACTGATAATTGAGTAAATTGAGCAAATATTTGAAATGTATTACCTGTGAATGCAGGAGCTGAACTCTCTCACTGATGTCCAGCAGTTCCTGCTCAGCCAGTTTCCTTCCTCTCTCAGTCTGTTCCACCAGGGATCTCAGCTCATCCAGTTCAGCCTGCACCAGATTGTTGCGTCTGTCCACAATGGCAATGTTCTCTTTGAGATCATCATTACTGCGCAGAGCGTCATCCAGCTGAATTTGGGAATCCTGTGAAGTACAAGATTTACAAATGAAAAGACTGCAGAACAAAGTGGTATTTTCACGTAAGCATCATCAAATCTGAATTGAAAATTCATCATACTTTAAGATGTCCATGAAGACCCTTGAGTTGCTTCTGGGCTTCTGAAGCCTGTCTGTTAGCCTGGCTGAGCTGAATCTCCATCTCATTGAGGTCTCCCTCCATCTTCTTCTTCAGTCTGAGAGCTTCATTCCTGCTGCGAGTCTCTGATTCCAGTGAGCTCTGCAGGGTATCAA
>NW_015640467.1:1238825-1244117 GCF_001515625.1 Sinocyclocheilus rhinocerous
CAAAATCGTGAATCGAATCGAATCGTGAGTTGAGTGAATCGTTACATCCCTATTCACTGGTAAAAGTACTGATAATTGAGTAAATTGAGCAAATATTTGAAATGTATTACCTGTGAATGCAGGAGCTGAACTCTCTCACTGATGTCCAGCAGTTCCTGCTCAGCCAGTTTCCTTCCTCTCTCAGTCTGTTCCACCAGGGATCTCAGCTCATCCAGTTCAGCCTGCAGCAGATTGTTGCGTCTCTCCACAATGGCGATGTTCTCTTTGAGATCATCATTACTGCGCAGAGCGTCATCCAGCTGAATTTGGGAATCCTGTGAAGTACAAGATTTACAAATGAAAAGACTGCAGAACAAAGTGGTATTTTCACGTAAGCATCATCAAATCTGAATTGAAAATTCATCATACTTTAAGATGTCCATGAAGACCCTTGAGTTGCTTCTGGGCTTCTGAAGCCTGTCTGTTAGCCTGGCTGAGCTGAATCTCCATCTCATTGAGGTCTCCCTCCATCTTCTTCTTCAGTCTGAGAGCTTCATTCCTGCTGCGAGTCTCTGATTCCAGTGAGCTCTGCAGGGTATCAACCACTCTCTGCTGGTTCCTCTTGGCCTGCTCCATCTCTTCATCTTTCTCAGCCAGCTTACGTTCAATATCAGCTTTGACCTGATTGAACTCCAGCTGAGCTCTAAGGATCTTGCTTTCCTCGTGTTCAAGGGAACCCTATGAAGAGAAAATGAGATCACATTTTTGTGTAACCCTTTGTTTTGGGGTAGGAGGTCACCTCCCTTAAAATAATCTGGAATAACCAATTGCTTTAAACAACTCCTTATTTAAAGTCAGCTGAATATGAATTGGGGGGTTGCTTTTGTTTTACCTCAGCCTCCTCCAGAGCAGTTTGTATCTCTTGTTTCTCCTGCTCCAGTTGTTTCCTAATTTTCTCCAGCTCATGAATATTCTTCCCACTCTCACCAAGTTGCTCAGTGAGGTCAGAGATTTCCTCTGTGCAATAGAAATAATGGTCACACTTTATTTTAAGGTCCAATTTTCGCTATTGCAAACCATTAACTATGAATTTTGCCTCAGTAAACTTCTAATTTGCTGCTTATTATTAGTTAGTAAGGTAGTTAAGTTTAAGTTTTGGCATTGGGTAGGATTAGGGATGTAGAATATGGTCATGCGGAATATGTGCTTTATAAGTACTAAAAAACAGCCAATACGCTAATAATAGGCATGCTAATAAGCAACTAGTTAATAGTGAGAATTGGTTCCTATACTAAAGTGTCACCAAAATAACATATAACCTCACAAATACAAGGAATTAAACTAATGGTTTGGAGTTGTAAAACCATCCTTACCTTGGAGATTCTTGTTCTCCCTCTTCATGCTCTCAAGGTGGTCCATTGACTCCTCATATGAGTTTTTCAGTTTAAAGAGTTCAGTGCTCAGAGATCTAGCTTCTTTTTGAGCACTTTCCAGTTCAGTTTGGGACTCCTCATACTTCTGCTTCCACTCAGCCAGAACCTGGTTAAAGTTACCAATGTTAATAAGAGCAGAAGCATTTTAATCAAGTGTTTTTCGATTAAAGAATAGTACTGGATCCCCTCCATATTTTTCTGAAGATTATTGTTATTTTACATGCTATTTCATTTTGCAATTATATGGCGACTGTGCTTTTCCAGGTACTTTCTCTTTTCCTTACTTTGTCAAAGTTTCTTTGCTTCTTGTCCAGAGCAGCAGCAGCAGCATTGGATCTCTCCACATCCACCATGAGATCTTCAATCTCATTCTGCAGCCTGTGCTTGGTCTTCTCCAGTGAGGAGCATTTAGCATTGACTGCTTCCACAGCTTCTTCAGCATCTTGCAGACGCTGAGCCAGTTTCTTCCTATTATAAATAATCAAAATACCAAATATATTGAACATCTGAAGCACCATTCATTACTGAATTTTAATGTTTAATAGGCAGCGAACCCCAGCGGAAAAGTCAAAAGATACTTTATTTCATCACTAAAGGCCAAAACTCTTTCAAGATTTAAATATTTGTTTCTTACTTGGCATCCTCCAGCTCCTCAGTCCTCTGAATGGCATCAGTTTCATACTTGGTTCTCCACTGAGCCACCTCAGAGTTTGCCTTGGACATACTGCGCTGCAGCTCTGCTTTGGCTTCCTGCTCCTCCTCATACTGCTCCCTCAGCAGATCAGCATCATGACGAGCAGACTGAACTGCATGAGCCAGGGCATTCTTAGCCTAAAGACAAACAAATATTTGGTTCCAGTGAATTTTTATCTAATTGTTTAAATCTTTGGCAAAAAAATTGAGCTGAGAATGAGATTTTGAAAACCTTGACTTCTTCCTCTAGTTGTCTCTTGAGGTCTTCAATCTGCTGAGTGTAGGACTGCTTGCCTCTGGTCAACTGAGACACCAGGGAGTCTTTCTCCTCTAGCTGTCTGGACAGTTCACCTGAAATCCAATATCAAAAAATTTAAAAACATTTTTAATGATCATTATGGCACAGTAGGTAACATAACAATATTTTGTGCTTTTACCATTCTCAGTTTGCAGCTTGGCTTTTTGCATGGTGAAATCATTGATTGTGCGCTGACCTTCCTCAGCCTTGGTTCTGTACTCACTCATCTGGTCTTCCAGAGTTCTGCACATTTTCTCCAGGTTTGCCTTGAGGATTAAATATATGATAATTGATTGCTTTCTTTTACTGACAACACATAAGTTATGTGTTAGACCCATAATTTCTCTTACTCACCTTTGCTTTCATACTTGGTTCTCCACTGAGCCACCTCAGAGTTTGCCTTGGACATACTGCGCTGCAGCTCTGCTTTGGCTTCCTGCTCCTCCTCATACTGCTCCCTCAGCAGATCAGCATCATGACGAGCAGACTGAACTGCATGAGCCAGGGCATTCTTAGCCTAAAGACAAACAAATATTTGGTTCCAGTGAATTTTTATCTAATTGTTTAAATCTTTGGCAAAAAAATTGAGCTGAGAATGAGATTTTGAAAACCTTGACTTCTTCCTCTAGTTGTCTCTTGAGGTCTTCAATCTGCTGAGTGTAGGACTGCTTGCCTCTGGTCAACTGAGACACCAGGGAGTCTTTCTCCTCTAGCTGTCTGGACAGTTCACCTGAAATCCAATATCAAAAAATTTAAAAACATTTTTAATGATCATTATGGCACAGTAGGTAACATAACAATATTTTGTGCTTTTACCATTCTCAGTTTGCAGCTTGGCTTTTTGCATGGTGAAATCATTGATTGTGCGCTGACCTTCCTCAGCCTTGGTTCTGTACTCACTCATCTGGTCTTCCAGAGTTCTGCACATTTTCTCCAGGTTTGCCTTGAGGATTAAATATATGATAATTGATTGCTTTCTTTTACTGACAACACATAAGTTATGTGTTAGACCCATAATTTCTCTTACTCACCTTTGCCTTTACAAGCTGCTCCATGTTGGAGACCACGTCATCCAGTTCCAGTCTGAGTTCACTCTTCTCTTTCTCCAGCTTCTGCTTCACTCTCTGAAGGTTGTCAATCTGCTCTCCCAGATCAGCTACACTGTCGGCATGTTTCTTCCTCAGTGTAGCAGCGGTGGCCTCATGTTGCAGAGTGGACTCTTCAAGGTCTCTGCGCAGTTTCTGTAACTCTGCTTCACGTTTCTTGTTCATCTCAATCTGGGCAGCAGTGGCTCCACCAGCCTCCTCCAGCCTCTCGCTGATCTCCTCCAGTTCTCTGGACAGATCAGCTCTCTGTTTCTCAACTTTGGCACGAGCAGCTCTCTCAGCCTCCAGCTCTTCCTCTAGCTCTTCAATTCGGGCCTGGTGATGTGAGGAATCCAACGTTAATGCTAGCATTCCTAACTGTCGTACCATGTAACCTTTTAAGAATGATGAATTTTACCTGCAGCTCTTTCAGTTTCTTCTGGAGTTGGGCTGCCATAACCTGCTCATCTTCAATCTTGCTGTTGAGCTGGCTTATTTCAAAGTCTTTTCTGCCAAATAAACAAGATGACACAAAATTGATTAAAACGTCTTTTAATATTAAAATTGGATTCTAAAGATTTTATAATATATAATATATCTTACTTCTTTAGCCGCTCATCCATCTGCTGCTTATCATTTTCTAAGTCCATCAAATTCTCTTGAGTCAACTTCAAGTCACCCTCAAGCTTTCTTTTAGCTCTCTCAAGATCCATGCGAATTTTCTTTTCTTGTTCCAGAGAACCTTCAAGCTAAATTTCATCCAAAATAATTATAAATTATAAATAATTATAATTACAAATAAATATGCAATTTATTTATTCCTAGTGTTATGTTTTCTGGCTCTCACATCATCCACTTGTTGCTCCAGCTTGGCTTTGGCTTTGGTGAGAGTGTTGACTTTGTCTTCCTCACTCTGGAGGTCATCCAGCGTTTGCTGATGGGCCTCCTGCAGAGCTTTCTTCTCCTTGGTCAGCTTAGCAATGATCTCATCCAAAGCTGCCATCTCTTCTGTCAGGTTTTTAACCTACAGAATTGTGTCATTGTATCAGGAGACTCCTAGCAAACCAATCTTACATCTCAGACATGTTCAGTGTTGAAAACTGACCTTGTTCTCAGTGGCATGTTTCTCTTTCTCCACTTTGGCCAGAGTGAGTTCAAGATCATCAATGTCCTTCTTGAGCTCAGAACATTCATCCTCCAGCTTTCGTTTCTTGGCAGTCAGCTCAGCATTCATTTCCTCTTCATCCTCCAGTCTCTCAGTCATTTCTTTGACTTTAGCTTCAAACTGGATCTTGTTCTTGATCAGACCCTCACATCTCTCCTCAGCATCTGCAAGATTATCTTGCTCCTATCAGAGAGGGTAGAATATATATATATATATATATATATGAAGAGTTTATTTGCAAAAACGGATAAACTCCGTTTTTTTGACATTTTCAAAAATCATGTTTTTTATTATGTAATCATGCTTTTATTGTGTTAGTTAGCTGTAATTTTTTGTTATTTTTTAACCCAATCAATCAAACCCAACTAAAGTTTGATTGAGATTAATTGGAATGCACAATGAAAAAAACATGGTTTCTGAGAATTATCAGTGCTCAGAGTTATCTGTTTTTGCAAATGAACTCTTCATAAATAATATATATATATATGCTGTGGTGGCAGGCTTTTTTCCGCAAGGGTAGGGGACGTCACCCATGGATGAGTCCTGGCCTAATGGTTAGAGAGTCAGACTTGTAACCCGAAGGTTGTGGGTTCGAGTCTCAGGTCTGGCAGGAATTGTCGGTGGGGGGAGTGAATGTAC
>NW_015640467.1:1247097-1307153 GCF_001515625.1 Sinocyclocheilus rhinocerous
ATCGATGTACTATAGTCCATTGCCACGTCACATTGTGACGTCAACACGATGTAGATTTTTAACCCAGAAGATGAAAATAGCACAAAAAAGCTTAAAATTAACCAGTTTTCGCCAACAGGTAAAATTATCAAATGCTAACATTGTCTTCTATGATGTGCAACACAAACACCTGTGCTAAAATCTCAGAAAAAGTATTCTGGGGTTTCATGACCCTTTAAAAAAACGATATCCTGTATGAACGCAACTGTATCAAGCATAGCAGTAAAAAGTGCAGAATTTTAGTCCCACGTGTTACTTACAGACTGCATTGCAAGCTGAAGGTCATTCTTCTCTTGGAGAAGGGAAACCATCTTTTCCTCAAGCTCCTTTCTGCGAGCTTCAGATTTGGCATAAGCCTCCTTCAACTTCAGAAATTCTTCCTTCATGTTGGCCATTTCTTTCTCAGTCTCAGCAGATTTCAGCAGAGGCTTGATCTTGAAGTAGAGCTTCATCCAGGGCCAATTCTTGACACCCATGAAGGCACGTACGTTCCACTGAATCACCAACAAAGAATCTCTGTAGATATTTAATAAGAATGTTCAATCTTATATTATAAATTGCAAGTTAGAGAAAAGTTTAAAGTCTAAATAGCTGAAAACTAACCTTCTCTCCACAATTTTCTGGAACTCCATTCTTGATAGAAAACCACGAGATCTGGCCTGAATTCCAGTAATAATAAGTGCAAGACGGTCGTCTCTCATCTCTTCAAGAGTACCCAGAAGACCAGCCTTAAAAAACACCTGAATAGCAAAGAATTTTGCGTCAAAAAGAATGAAAATAGAACAGTGCCTTTGTAAAAAGTTATTGTTAATATAAAAATACCTTAGTATGTCCTAACTTGTACTGGCTGTGATCAATGTCCAGAGAACCCAAAAGCTTTTCTGCACCCTTCTTATTATCAATGAACTGTCCCTCAGGGATAGCAGCTGGATTTAGGATCCGGTACCTACAAAAAAGAAACACATTAACAATCATTTTATGCTTTTAGTGCATTATTATTATTATTTTTAAACATATGTATTTGTTTATTTCACAGTTTTATATTAAACAGAGTTGGTGAAATTTGCAATAACTTAGAATCACACGTAAAATTATTTTGTAGGACATAAAAGCCATTTAGTTTCATACTTACCGTTGTTTGAAATCTCCATACAGGATCCTGTTGGGGAATCCCTTTCTGCAGATTCTGATGCCCTCCAGCACACCGTTACAGCGCAGCTGGTGCATGACCAGAGGATTCTCCATCGCCCCAGGAGTCTTAGTCTCATTTGGAATCAGGCAGCGCACAAAGTGAGGGTGAGTTGATCTCAAGTTGGTCATCAGCTTGTTCAAATTCTCCTGTTGGTAGACCATAAAGGATTTGAATTTATATGCAATAAAACCATGTGAGAAAAAAGTAGCGTTATATTATTAAAATAATCTTACCCTATGGAGGGCTGACACTGTCTGGAATGAAGAACCCTTCTTTTTGCTACCTCCTTTGCCACCCTTACCTCCAGAATCTGTGAAATACATAATATGTTTGTTGTTACTATTATATAGTAAAATAAGTGAATATCATATGTTCATGTCACACTTCAGTGTGTACTTGCCTGCATCAGAACCAGCATAATTAGCAAACAAAATACCCAACAGCTTAAGAGTTGACTTCTGGAACAACCCAACAACCGTCTCATTGAGTGGGTCCTTGTTCTTCACCAGCCAGTTTGAGATGTTGTAGTCAACAGTGCCAGCATAGTGAACCAGGGAGAAATGCGCCTCTGGTTTACCCTTGACAATCCTGGGCTTCTGGAAGTTAGGACTTTTGCCCAAGTGGTTGTCATAAAGCTTAGCTTTGAATGTTGCATCACTGGCTTTGGGGAACATGCACTCCTCTTCAAGGATTGACATGATACCCATGGGCTAAAATGAGTAGTAGATTGTGACAGTCAATATGTCAGTATGACTAAAAAATAGGATTCCCCCCCTTCACAGTATGTTAATTTAATATTCACCCACCTTCTCAATTAACTCAATACAAGCCGCTAAGTCCATGCCAAAGTCAATGAACTCCCATTCAATACCCTCCTTCTTGTATTCCTCTTGCTCCAACACAAACATGTGATGGTTGAAGAACTGCTGTAACTTTTCATTAGTGAAGTTGATGCACAGCTGCTCAAAGGTGTTGTACTGCAGGTGGAATATATTGTATAATCACACTGACAGAGTAACAAAGAACTGAAGATCTTGAATAACAGTAATCAGTAGATGTAATCTTACATCAAAGATCTCAAATCCAGCAATGTCCAGCACACCAATGAAGTACTGACGAGGCTGTTTGGTGTCCAGGGATTGGTTGATTCTCACAACCATCCAGAGGAACATCATAAATCAGAAAAGACTAAAAACATTCAATGTTAATGAATATGATGGGTTATTTTACCCAGCAGTTCTGGTTTCTTCTGAGACAGGATCTGGTAGAAGATGTGGTAGTCTCTCTCAGCCTTGAGCTGGAAAGTAACACGAGACTTCTCCAGCAGATCTAAATGAATTGATGCATAGATGAATAACAAAACAGATACATTTCATCAATGTGTGATTGTTGGAATGATGTTGGGCAGTAAAGTACTTACAAGTCTCAATGTCAGCAGAAGCTAACTTTCCACTGACTCCAAAATGGATACGGATAAATTTACCCTGTAAATATAGCAAGACTACAATATATAACATGCTCATACAACAGACTGTGAAGCAAATATAAAATATGTACACCAATTTGAACCCCACTTACAAATCTGGAAGAGTTGTCATTTCTGATGGTCTTGGCATTACCAAAAGCCTCCAGAGCAGGATTACACTGGATGATTTGATCCTCCAGAGTACCCTTTGAAAGTTTTATTTTATTAATAATTGTGTAAAACATTTGGTATACCATTGACATATGACATTGTTTTATATAGTCTTGTAAAATAATAATAGTAGTAATCCATAAATAATCTAAGTCACAGTGGAAGAGAATTTGTGACTAATACTTAACTTATGAAGACATCATTAATTGAATAATTATTTTTGTATGCAATGCTATATAAAAGGTATATTCATTCATCCAGTATGAGTGAATCTTTGGGAATGAAGCACCTTTTTCTCCATTGATGGATCCTTCTTGGTGGTTGGTGCTGCTGCAATGCTGGCAAAGTACTGGATCACTCTTTTAGTGTTCACAGTCTTTCCAGCACCGGATTCTCCACTTAGAATAAAAACAGCAAATTAAAAGACTGATAAAATGCAGCATAGATAGAAAATATCGGTGAAAGGAGAAATGTCATGCGACATCATCATGTGTATTACGTACGTGATCAGGACAGACTGGTTTTCTCTGTCTGTGAGAAAGAAAAAAACAAGAAAGTTGGCATTTTAAATTTATTTACACATTGCAATATAAATCTCCCAAAACAAACAACATAAATAAATGCTACAAGTCATCACCTGACAGCATGTACTGGTAGGCGTTGTCAGAGATGGAGAAGATGTGAGGAGGAGCCTCAGTTCGTTTCTTTCCTCTGTAGGCAACGACGACTTCCTGGTTGTACACTGGCAGCCACTTGTAGGGGTTCACAGTGACACAGAAGAGCCCAGAGTAGGTCTGTAAGAGATTGACAGCAGCTTCAGATCTGCTCATACGTGATAAAGTGAATGTGTGAGTGTTTTAAGACTCACGTAGATCATCCAGGCTGCGTAACGCTCTTTGAGGTTAAACAGCACAGCGGGCTCGTGCAGGAAGGTGAACATCGCCATGTCCTCAATTTTATCAAACTTTGGCGGGTTCTGAGGATGAATATCAGCTTCTTTCACAGTTACTGTCTGTGGGAATCATACAAAAGATGTTTCACACCTCAAATCTAAAGAACTTCTGTTGGTACTCTACATTGACACCATTACTGTATACAAACAATACAGAGATTAAACCATACCTTGCCAAATTCAGTGTTAACAGTGGCTTTGTCACCGTCTCTACTGGTGATGGAGGCTTTGACGTACTCGACCTCAGGGTCGGGCACAAAGCATTCCTTCTTCATGTCGAAGAGCCGAGTCTGGGCCTCCAGACGCTCCTTGTCTGACTTCCGTAAGAACGGAGCAGCAGGTCCAAACTCTGCCATTACAGCATCCCCCATCTTCCAGTCAGACTGAGGCAAAGAAGACAAGATTCTCTGAACTTACAAAACTTGTTTAGAATAAAAAATATATATATAATCTTATATAAATATTTAATCTACATTAGTGCATACAAATAAAGGTAACAATTATCATCATGAGCTATACCTAATATTTCTAATCATCAATTGATCTGTCAGTTAAAAAGCTACAAAATGAAAATATTGGATAAAAACGTGTGGACCTTTATAAAAGCATGCCTTACCAGACAAAATCCAAGACAAGTCCAAGTCCTTGCAATGAAAAATAAGCATCATTAATAAAAATTCATCCTATTCTATTGTTCAGTCCTCATTAACAACTTAATCTAAATTATTTGTGCAGCTGTATCGCAAAGATTTTATATTTACAAACACAAACCATCTTACCTTTAGGTGGTACAATGATGTGAGCTTGAACCATTGTGTTGTAACGTATCGCTTTATATAGAGGCACAATGACTGTGACGTTGACTCTGTATTTGGTCTGGGTCACTTGTGTGTGTAGCTTTTTTTGGGTGCCTGAAAAAAATGTTTGTGTCAGTCACAGCAGTTTAGCATGTGGTGTGGCGAAACATGAAAGATCAGAAAGGATCTAAATCACAATGGTGCTATTTTTGTCCCATATGTATGTTATTTTTTCAAGATATCAAATCTTTACAAAAGTTTTTCTTAATAGTTAAATTTGCACATATCACGTCATAATTTGTAGTTAGTTCCATTTTTGTAGTTCCATTTGTAGTGCCAAATTTACAACATCTCTGAATTTTTTATGTGCACAAAACATTACAGGTGTGGAAACTCTTGTGTGTAGTGCACCATAGTTAAACTTGCTGCACACAATCTTTTTTTTTTTTTAAATCAAATCATAATCATACATTGCTTAATTAACAGATTCCTGCAACAACTGCCTGCAGTGCAGACAATGCTTTGTCTCACATTATGGATAGTGCAAATATTTCTTGCCCACGTACACATGATATGCTTCAGCTGCACCAGGATGCTTTTCTATAACTGTGTCATTTTCTGTCCTCAAAGAGAGAAAGGCATGCACTGGGAATTTCACAGGTTTATCTTTGTGCTCAAGGATAAAGACAAGGTAACAATGCCTCACTAGCAAGATGACTGTCGGGGAGCAGTAAAATTGTCAGTAGACAGCTGTAACGGCAACAATGGATATTTGTGACCTTTTGATCTCTCCTAATGCAGAGACAGCTGCGACTCTTGCTTGTTCTTGTTTGTAGCTGTGACCTTTCTTGACTACGCAGTTGATATATCCATCACTTGTGGTTTACAGTTTGTACCAAGTTCAAGTGCAGTCATTCAAACGAACAACAGCTTCATTCATGTTCATCCATTTGTTCTTCAAGAATCTTCCAGCTCTTGAAAGATTCCCAAAACAAAAGGATTCTGTAAGATACAAAATGCAGTTTGTATGTTTACAGAAGTGAATATATTGTGAATGCAGCAGTCGTGCAAGTAACATTGAGGTGCTTGTTCGTTTTTATTATTCCAGAAAGATCATGATGAGCAGGTCAAACTAACCACCTTAACTGCAAATCACTTTCTAAACAGCATTGCTGTATTGTGAACTCTACAGTGTTGATTTGTAGGGGAGCCGCGCGAGCCATTACTCAAGACCTTTTGTGAGGATATGAGCCTGCCTTGACCTCTCGTCCCTCAGTTATTCTGCACCCTCCTAACAAGCACCTTACTTAGTCTTAACACTTTTGCAATCTATTCTAGGCCCCTCATCCTTTACAGCACCTCATTCTCAGCTGTCTACTCATCCTTGTTTATCAGCACTCGGGAGTAAGAATGGAAGAAACGGTGGCACCTTATGGCTAATTTGTAATCGGAGCTTCCTTTTGTCATTGGAATAGAATGGTCTTGCATCTGTTGGGTTACATAGGAGTCTAATGTGTCTCGACTTTTTGTCTTCTGCTGCTTCTGAGCAGTTTTGCTACTAATAATTTTATTAAAAGGCTGGAGTAAGTGTAATTCTTAAACCGTAAACTGCAGCACATTCAACAGTGACAAGGAAAAGACATTGCTTGTCAGATTGAGCCAACAGATATGATTCTAATTCATTGTCACTTTAAATCTTTACCTTTATGAAGTGAAGTGACGTGACGTGACGTGGCCAAGTATGGTGACCCATACTCTCCGACTCTCTAACCATTAGGCCACGACTAAAACTAAAACCATAAAAAAGTGTTACTTGAAATAAAATAAAAACTAACTGGCATAAAATATTACAAAATGTAAAATTATTTTATTTCAACTAGGTGTCAAGGCAACATTTCTCATTTTAATTTAATTTAATTTAATGATGTACTAAAATAACTAAATAAAATATATAGACATTTAAACTCACAAAAATAATTGCTAAAACTAGCTACATTTAAAATGTAAAATAATATTAATAATAATAGTTAAAACTATAATAGTTTCTCAGTGGTGGTAAAATAACACTTTTTCTAAATTTTGAGACCACATTTGAAAATCAGTGTTTGAAAATCTAATTTAAACATGGACAAAAAAAAGTTTTAGAATTTTTGAAAAATTTGAAACAAAGCTGAATGAGAAAATGTTTCAGACTACTTCTTGGCCACTACAGTAAATGTGACATTGATCATGCATATAGTTTCTGTGTAAACTGAATCACAAGGTGCTCTTTGGAACATTCTCAAATCATTCTGGATAAAAAGATCATCGGGTTTTGCATTTCACTTCACGTTTGCCACTTCTGCAATTTGTTCACAATTGTTATGCTGATTATACCACTTGTATTTAACACCAAAATGTATTTAGAAGAATATAAAATTTGCATTAACTACTGGTCTCACTTTTTGAAAGCATTGTATAATGCTTAACAGTTTGAACAGTTGATCACCAAAATGACACCCTCTGGTGGCTGTACACTGCAGTTGTCATGATCGTCTGCACATTATCATAATAGACTAGACCAAGCTCATCACTTCAGTATGCAGTGGAAACAAAAAGGAACTCTAACCAGTATAAGTCTAAATGCATTGTGCATCTGCTGCATGTGTACCCATGCTGAAAAGTTTACAAATAGCCCCCCATATGCTTCAGAGCACTGGTTCACGTGGTTGATGTCTGTTACTGTCCCTCAGAGAGCTGACCGTGGGTCACCCTTCAAGTTGTCTTGTTTACATGGCATTGTTTCCTTTACTTTAGCCTTGAGGACAAAGATAACCTGTTAAATTCCTTTGAGCCCCTCTATGATTGAAGAGATCAGCAAGGGTTGTTGTCATGCTTTGAGACACAGTATGTAGGGCATATCTCATCTGTAGACGTCCATTACTGGAACTCTTAGTACTTAAGTTACATGACCTATCGAGGGAGAACAATGCCTCCTCAATGCCGTACTTGGCATATTGTTTAACCACCTTGACCTTTTAAGAGCCAAGTCTACCTCTAATTCAACAATGTTAATGCACAAATTGGCTCCAATTTATTGAAAATTGTCATTGTCAAGCATCTGTGTTCAAGTCTTTACATCCTTAAAACCTCTTTTACTGCCTAAAGATGTTCTACATCATGTGCGTCAGCGGCTCCTCTTATGTATAGTATGTGCTAAGCTTTATGGAACTCTTAATATAGCACAAGTGACAAGTGTTAAAATTACTACTCTTTCTTCATCCTCTCAAGTGTTGAGTAACCCCCTCCCTTCCCCGACTCCTCCTTTATACAACACATCTGTTGGAGCCACTGCATCACCTTGAGCAACAACAGGCACTTGTCATACTGTATCCGGCCTACCCATTGAGTAGTTCTGTACCGGACAGTTCACTCATCTGAAACATTTTTGCTCCTAGAATTTTTTGGTTTTTATTTGTGACGATTAGAAAAGGTAAGTTAACCTTTGAGTTAATGAGTTAATGGTTCTTTGTTTTGGGAGAATTATATGAATTATTGTGGATTTCATTGCCATTGATGTGGATTTTATTGCAGAATGTTTTGTTTATCCATTATTGCTCGTGACTACATGAACCAGAACACCAAATCTTGACAAAATTAGATTTTTGTAGTAGTCAGCTAATGCCTGATCAAAAAGCTTTTAGCAAGTATTTGGGCTCTTTGATTTGACTTCGTTATGTAAAGCACACAGTTTATACCTCTTGTGACGATGCCAATTTAGTTTTTAAATAACACAATGTGGCAAAAGTTTCATCTGCACATTTGCTTTATTCTATTGATCTAGAGACTAATGGATTCAAAGAGACACAACAGATTTTGAGAGATGGCAGAGCTTCATTCCTCATCATGTCCTTTCTGTTCAAGGGAGAAAAAAGACGTAAGATTAATCTGTCTTGTTAAAAAAATGTAATACATTTTGCCCATGAAAATAGTTGTTTAGTAATGTTTTCTTGCCAAATTTAATTGCACTAACATATTTCTCAATGGAGTTGCCATTAGCTCTGCTTATCAAGGCTTTTGTGGCAACAGAATATTGTTTTCCACAAAAGTTATTGAAACATTTACGTGTAGGTTGACACAGTCAAATAGTTCCTTTAGTTTGCTTTAGAGTTTACTTTCAGTAAAAGATATATGCATCACATCTGCCAAATCATTTAACATTTGTATGCTGAAAACAAACACTTACCTTAGCGCTAGTGTCTCTGCTCTTGGCTCTCAGCTTGTTGACCTGAGATTCAGCAATATCAGCCCTCTCCTCTGCTTCATCCAGCTCATGCTGAAGCTTACGGAACTTGCCCAGATTGGAATTGGCCTGCTCCTCCTGAAAACACATGGAAATATTTTTTCAAGCAATTCTATGCCAAGCAATCAAGTCACATTTTTATTTTAATTTAATCACAATCCAAATTGATTCAACCCAGAAAATCATGGCAATCATGCTTAAGCTATATGAAAGCTTACAGTGAGCAAGCAAAATGTAACTTTATCTTAGAAAGAAAACTTCATAAGCTGTTTAGGAAGTGAAGGGAAAAACACTGAGGAGCCAGACTCAGCTGGGGGACTAGGCATATGTTGAGTTTTTTTTAGTCTCCAGATTAAGATAAATATACAAATTTAGTAAATTCTTCTGACATCGCTAGTTTTTTTTAAAAACATAAGCATGATTAAAATGTCTTTAGATTTCAATAAATGCATACATTGTTACTGAAATTAACTTTAACATACCGCCTCCTCAGCAGCTCTCTTGTAGGACTTGACCTTCAGCTGGAGTTTGTCCACCAGGTCCTGAAGACGTGCCAGATTCTTACGGTCCTCCTCAGTCTGTATATGTAGTCATAGGGCATAAATTGACTTTGTCACTATTTGTGTTGTTTCATAAAATCTTTGCATGAATAAAAAGAAATTTATATATCAGAGAAAGTGACCTGGTAGGTGAGCTCCTTGATGCGCCTCTCATATTTACGAACTCCTTTCACAGACTCGCTCGCCTTTCTCTGTTCTATCTCCACCTCATTTTCCAGCTCTCTCACCTAGAGAAATCCAAAATAATTTCAAACTGACCAATTCTGAAGCTCTGAGTACATATATTCATAAATAATAACAAACATACAAGATGTGTGAAAAGAAAATGCATTGTTAAGACCTGAGTTTGATAAACTAACCCTGGCTTCCAGTTTCTGGACCTGCTTCTTGCCTCCCTTCATGGCGATCTGCTCAGCTTCATCCAGACGGTGCTGCAGGTCCTTGATGGTTTGCTCCATGTTCTTCTTCATGCGTTCCAGATGAGCGCTGGTGTCCTGCTCCTTCTTCAGCTCCTCTGCCATCATGGCAGCATCAGTGATAGCCTTCTTGGCTTTCTCCTCAGCATTCCTGCACTCCTGCACTGCCTCCTCAACCTCAGTCTGAAGCTGAGTATTATCTCCCTCCAGCTTCTTCTTCTGATTCAGCAGACTGGTGTTCTAAACAGACAATATTTACATTCATATAGTTTCTAGATGATATTGTGAGGGTTGTTACTTGTGTTTGTCTAGTACAGAGGTGTCATACCTGAGAATGCAGGAGCTGGACTCTCTCACTGACGTCCAGCAGTTCCTGCTCAGCCAGTTTCCTTCCTCTCTCAGTCTGTTCCACCAGGGATCTCAGCTCATCCAGTTCAGCCTGCAGCAGATTGTTGCGTCTCTCCACAATGGCGATGTTCTCTTTGAAATCATCATTACTGCGCAGAGCGTCATCCAGCTGCATTTGGACATCCTGTAAAATATAATTTTTTATAAATTAAAAGACTGCAGAACTTTATAAGATTTCACTTTTGCATTACAAATTTTTGGTGAAAAAAAAAAACTAGCATACTTTGAGATGTCCATGAAGACCCTTGAGTTGCTTCTGGGCTTCTGAAGCCTGTCTGTTAGCCTGGCTGAGCTGAATCTCCATCTCATTGAGGTCTCCCTCCATCTTCTTCTTCAGTCTGAGAGCTTCATTCCTGCTGCGAGTCTCTGATTCCAGTGAGCTCTGCAGGGTATCAATCATTCTCTGCTGGTTCCTCTTGGTCTGTTCCATCTCTTCATCTTTCTCAGACAGCTTACGTTCAATGTCAGCTTTGATCTGGCTGAACTCCAGTTGAGCTCTAAGAATCTTTCCTTCTTCATGCTCCAGGGAGCCCTGACAGATCAGTTAACTTAGTTATTAAAAAGCATGTTCACTTCTATTAGAATACCCATTATTGTTTTCTTTTGAATTAATACACAAAAACCACTAAAAATATCAACAATTAGATATCTAGATATACCTCAGCTTCCTCCAGAGCAGTTTGAATTTCAGCTTTTTCCTGCTCCAACTGCTTACGAATTTTCTCTAGTTCATGAATGTTCTTTCCACTCTCACCAATTTGTTCAGTGAGATCAGCAATCTCCTCTGTTTTTTAGGGAAGGTAATATAGGTTAATGCATAAAAAGCAAAGAGAAATATTTACATTTCGTGATATGTGAATTCTTAGATGACTAATAAACAAAGGGCACCTTGGAGGTTCTTGTTTTCTCTCTTCATGGTCTCCAAATGATCCATATGAATAAACAGAAATAGTTCCAAAACAACTTAGTGAGGCTTTTGTCTTTCAATAAGATCAAGATTTGTATAGATCAATCGAACTATATGAAATACTATATTTCTTGTTTCATACTTAGCATCCTCCAGCTCCTCAGTCCTCTGGATGGCATCCGTTTCATACTTGGTTCTCCACTGAGCCACCTCAGAGTTTGCCTTAGACAGACTACGCTGCAGCTCAGCTTTGGCTTCTTGTTCCTCCTCATACTGTTCCCTCAGCAGATCAGCATCATGACGAGCAGACTGAACTGCATGAGCCAGGGCATTCTTAGCCTATGAACATTGAAAATGTATAGTTAACAGTATACATAGAAATGCAATGGAAATTCAACTTGACCCTCTAACACTAGCGTTCTCTGTTCTTATTCTATTCTATCTACTTGTTTTTAATTATTATAAAAAAAATAATAACTTCACCCATTAACACTAGCTCTAACTATTCTATCTACTTTTTATTTTTATTTATTATAAAAATAAAGAAAAACCTTGCTACTTGTACTGTATTAGACTATCTGGGATTTGTCACAACACTTATATATTGTTGCTCTTTTGTTGTTTTGATTGCTTCTGTTGCCATCATTTGAAAGTTGCTTTGGATAAATGATTACATGCACATATAATACATTCTTTGAAAAAATTAAATACCTTAATTTCCTCCTCTAGTTGTCGTTTGAGGTCCTCAATCTGCTGAGTGTAGGACTGCTTGCCTCTTGTTAGCTGAGAGACCAAGGAATCTTTCTCTTCCAGCTGTCTAGAAAGCTCCCCTAGATAGAAGTATAACCATTACATTACAGAAAGTAGTGTGTGATCTTAGGAATATGTCTAAAAAAAACAACTGAAGTAATAGCCTATCAGAGTACATACCATTTTCTGTTTGCAACCTAGCTTTTTGCATGGTTAAGTCATTGATGCTGCGTTGTCCTTCTTCATATTTTGTTCTATATTCTGACATCTGGTCCTCGAGGGTCCTGCACATTTTCTCCAAGTTTGCCTGTATAGACATTCAATTGAACAACATTGAAGCAGCACAGTGGATGTATAAAGCTGACAACACAAGAAAACATGGAAAGAAATCATCACCTTGGCCTTGGCAATCTGCTCCATGTTGGAGACCACGTCGTCCAGTTCCAGTCTGAGTTCACTCTTCTCTTTCTCCAGCTTCTGCTTCACTCTCTGAAGGTTGTCAATCTGCTCTCCCAGATCAGCTACACTGTCGGCATGTTTCTTCCTCAGTGTAGCAGCGGTGGCCTCATGTTGCAGAGTGGACTCTTCAAGGTCTCTGCGCAGCTTCTGGAACTCAGCTTCACGTTTCTTGTTCATCTCAATCTGGGCTGCAGTGGCTCCACCAGCCTCCTCCAATCTCTCACTGATCTCCTCCAGTTCTCTGGACAGATCAGCTCTCTGTTTCTCAACTTTGGCACGAGCAGCTCTCTCAGCCTCCAGCTCTTCCTCAAGCTCTTCAATACGAGCCTGGTATTGTAAGGAAAATCAAAGTTAAAGCTAGAATTCCTAACGGTCCAAATATGTAAACTATTAAGAATGATGAATTTTACCTGCAACTCCTTCAGTTTCTTCTGGAGTTGGGCTGCCATTGCCAGTTCATCTTCAATCTTGCTATTGAGCTGGCTGATCTCAAAATCTTTCCTGTGTTGCAGAAAATATTTAATAAAATATATCAATAAGGACTCTGATTGTTATTAGTATTGTGGTAAAATTATTTCACCCCCTGGAAAACACACTTTTTAATCCTCTCTTCCAGTTGTTGTTTGTCATTTTCCAGGTCCATCACGCTCTCTTGGGTCAACTTTAAGTCTCCCTCAAGCTTCCTCTTTGCCCTCTCCAGATCCATACGAAGCTTCTTTTCCTGTTCCAGGGAACCCTCAAGCTGGAAGGACAATAACACAGAGTATTTTATTTATCTTTTTTTTCCCATCATGGTTCATTTACATCATAAATATCAACAAACCACTCACATCATCCACTTGTTGCTCCAGCTTGGCTTTGGCTTTGGTGAGAGTGTTGACTTTGTCTTCCTCACTCTGGAGGTCATCTAGTGTTCACAGATGCAGAAAATTCTTTGCATTAATTTTAATGTCTTTGCAACTCTAAATTTTAATTATACATTTTATTAATTATTCATTAAATCATAAACTTACAGTTTGGACTTGAAGTTGCAGGTCGTTCTTCTCTTGGAGAAGAGAAACCATCTTTTCTTCAAGCTCCTTTCTGCGAGCTTCAGATTTGGCGTAAGCCTCCTTCAACTTCAGGAATTCTTCCTTCATGTTTGCCATTTCTTTCTCTGCTTCAGCAGATCTTAGCAGCGGTTTGATCTTGAAGTAGAGCTTCATCCAGGGCCAATTCTTGACACCCATGAAGGCACGTATGTTCCACTGGATCACAAGCAAGGCATCTCTGCAATATGACACAAAATTAGTTCATATACATCATATGAAGTATACCAGTGGCATTCTTCTGGTAATTATTGCTTAAAGCTTTACCTGCGATCAACAATCTTCTGGAACTCAATTCTTGAGAGAAGACCACGAGCTCTTGCTTGAATACCAGTAATGATGAGAGCAAGACGGTCATCTCGCATCTCTTCAAGAGTACCCAGAAGACCAGCCTTGAAGAACACCTTGGGGAATAAAAAGGGTCTCTTAATTTTCAGCCTTAAATTATGAAAGTGATCATTCTATGCATGCCAATGTCACATTATTTAATTGTCCAGTGTTTTTGTAATGTTTTTTTTTTTCATATAATAAATAAACTAAACTAGAAATTTTTTTTAGGGTACCTTGGTATGTCCAAACTTGTACTGGTTGTGGTCAATGTCCAAAGAGCCCAATAACTTCTCAGCTCCTTTCCTGCTGTCAATGAACTGACCCTCTGGAATGGCAGCAGGGTTCAGGATACGATATCTGTTATTCCATAAATTAGATAATAATTGTTTTTGGCAAACCAAATAAGAAACAATTTTGAATGAGAAATATTAAATATTGCATATTGACTCTGATTGCATTTTTGACCAGAAAGTCAGTAAGTTTTTGACCCAAGTGTGACTTGTATTCATAAGTGAATGTACCTTTGCTTGAAATCTCCATACAGGATCCTGTTGGGGAAGCCCTTTCTGCAGATTCTGATGCCCTCCAGCACACCGTTACAGCGCAGCTGGTGCATGACCAGAGGATTCTCCATCGCCCCAGGAGTCTTAGTCTCATTGGGGATGATGCAGCGCACAAAGTGAGGGTGAGTTGACCTCAAGTTGGTCATCAGCTTGTTCAGGTTCTCCTGTGGATAGATATTATCCATCACTCTGTCAACATATTTTAGGTTGTCACGCTGTTTAAAAAGATTAAGAAGCCAAATCATAATATATTATAGTAATAATTTTTAGTGTGAAAAACACTATATGTTACCCGGTGAAGAGCAGACACTGTCTGGAAAGAAGAGCCCTTTTTCTTCTTCTCCTTTGCTTTGCCACCTCCTCCCTCCGCGGCTGTTGAAAGAAACATTTTTTTTAAATGAACCTTGCATTAAAACCTTATTTGTCGCAAGGATTTCCCCCCCCCTTTGACAACACAACACACCTGAGTCAGCACTAGCATAATTAGCAAATAGGTTAGAAAGAAGTTTCATGGTGGATTTCTGATACAGGCCAACAACCGTCTCATTAAGAGGATCCTTGTTCTTCACCAGCCAGTTATTGATGTTGTAGTCAACAGTGCCAGCGTAGTGAACCAGGGAGAAATGCGCCTCTGGTTTACCCTTGACAATCCTGGGCTTCTGGAAGTTAGCACTTTTGCCCAAATGGTTATCATAAAGCTTAGCTTTGAATGTTGCATCACTGGCTTTGGGGAACATGCACTCCTCTTCAAGAATGGACATGATACCCATGGGCTAGCAAACAATAGAGAAAGGAGTTTCAAATTAGCTGAGAATTGTTGATCCAATACCTGATATCTCTCAAATTTAAAAACTTACCTTTTCAATGAGATCAATACAAGCCTGCAAGTCCATGCCAAAGTCAATGAACACCCATTCAATGCCCTCCTTCTTGTATTCCTCTTGCTCCAACACAAACATGTGATGGTTGAAGAACTGCTGCAACTTCTCATTAGTGAAGTTGATGCACATCTGCTCAAAGGTGTTGAACTAGAATAGATTAACAGTGTTTTCAACATGGGTATAAAACATATAGCCACAGAGTGACACATTGTTATTTTTTAATGGAATGTCACAATTTATGCAAATTTATCTGTAAAATGTATTTCCATACTATCCAATTGCCAATGTACTCCTGAAAAATGACTAAATAAACTTTAATCAAACATGCACAATTTAAAAGGAAAAGTTCTAGATTAATGGATCAAAAATAATCTTGGCAAGTTTTATTTAGACAAGTATGTACAGTACAATGTTTTTCCCAATAATACACTTTCTATAAGAGCATCCCCTCCCCCTATTTCCACCTTCCATGAACAGCGGTAGCTGGTAGAAAATTGGGATAAACTAAAACTAAAGTTTATTGGCTATAAAAAAGACAGGAAAGAAACTTGTGCCAAACCAGCTCATGGGTCTGTAACTATGCATTAGAATTATATAATCTATAATTGTACATTTAGGTAATTTGGATATCAGTTAATTATGATAATGTACAATCTAATACATTGTTTATCATCATATAACGGTCCAGTGAAATTGGACTTTCAAGGCATACATAGCCATACACTACATCTGCAATTAAATAATGCCATGGACAGTCCCCTTGAGCAACCCTGGAAACCTTACTCACTAGTGACAGCTGAATTGTGTCTAGATCCAGAAGCGTGACTAATAGGAAACAAAATCAAATACTTACATCAAAGATCTCAAATCCAGCAATGTCCAGCACACCAATGAAGTACTGGCGAGGCTGTTTGGTGTCCAGGGATTGGTTGATTCTCACAACCATCCAGAGGAACATCTTCTCGTACACTGACTTTGACAGAGCACCAATGGCATAGTACACCTTTTTGTGGGATAAGTTGAGTAAATTAAGGGTAAGTCTCACTGCATAGACATTTGGTTGTTTTGTAAACAGTATGTTAAAGATATCACAAAGTAGTCTCCACCTGCTGGACATTCTGTCCCTTGGTGACCCACTCATTCCCTACTTTGACTCTTGGGTGGCACAGAGCCTTGATGAGATCAGCAGAGTTCAGGCCCATCAGATAAGCTGATTTATCAGCATCTGCCATGAATTAAAAAGAAGGTTGACTGTAATGAATCTATGTATGCATCCTGTCAGCATTTTCTCCTGATACCAACCCTCAGTCCCATCAGCCTCTGCCTGTTCCTCGCGTTGCTTCTGCTTGAACTTCATGTTGCCGTAGTGCATGATGGCACCAATCAGCTTGTAGATGCCGTTCTTCTCCTCTTGGGTGAAGCCCAACACATCAAACGCTTCCTACAGCAAATTTTTCATGATTAATGCCTCATCTTAAGAAGACAATGTCAAGATTTATTAAATAGATTTCATAGCTATTTCAGATAACGCACATCTGTAGCCATCAGCTCGTCAGCATCATCAATAGAGGCCACCTGTGTCTCTCCTTGAGAGATGAAGGCGTAATCATAAGGGTTTGCTGTGATCAGCAGCATCTCTGAGAGAAAAGACACAAGACACTTAGACATCATGTTTTAATACATTTTTGGGTTACACTTTATTTTAAGGTGTCCTTGTTCCAATGTAATTATACATATAAGTACCAGTGTTGGGAGTAACGCATTACAAAAGTAATAATATTACAGTAGTATATTACTTTTTGCTGTAACGCAGTAATATAACGCATTACTAATCAAATTTGGGTAATATTATTACTCGTTACAATCTCGGTTTGGTTTAGGGTTACTTGCATGTAATTATGCATAATTAATTGTTATTATAATAGTAAGTACATGTAACATATGTAACAAGAACACCTTAAAATAAAGTGTTACACATTTTTGTTGTAAAATGTTGATGAACAAAATTATAGCTGTTTGGTTTTAACATATTTTTTGCCCACCTAATAGTTCCGGTTTCTTCTGAGACAGGATCTGGTAGAAGATGTGGTAGTCTCTCTCAGCCTTGAGCTGGAAAGTCACACGGGATTTCTCTAAAAGATCTGTTTGTAGAAATGTAGAAGTTAAGCTCTTACCATCGGCATCTTACCATCATCTTTAAAATGAAAAAGTTACAAAGGATTTACAAAGGAAAATGTTTTTCTTACAAGTCTCAATATCAGCAGAAGCAAGCTTTCCACTGGCAGCAAAGTGAATGCGAATGAACTTGCCCTGTTTAAGAACAACAGTATATATATATATATACTGTATATCAGTTTCTGAATGAATCAGCAGTTTGAACGAATTGAATGAATGAATGACTCAAAGACTCATTGAGACATTTACCGCCACCTACTGGCAGTTTTAGTTTCTTATTTAGACTTTCATTTAATTTTTTTTTTTTTTTTATATATATTTCCATATTAATAATAATAATAATAATAAAAACATTAAAGGGTTAGTTCACCCAAAAATGAAATTCTGTCATCATTTCCTCACCGTCAAGTAATTTCAAACCTGTATGACTTTCTTTCATGGAACATAAAATAAGTTATTTGGAAGAATGTTGGTAACCAAACTGTTTTGGTTACCATTGACTTCCATTGTATGAACAAAAAAAATAAAAAATACTGAGACATTGCTCAAATTATCTTCTTTTATATTCCACAGAAGAAAGTCAACATTCTATGTTTAATCCAATAAAATATTTCTTTCTAAAGTGGCTTTTTGTAATGTCTGTTTGATGCTTTTCTCATTTAATGACTTTAAATTTAATTCGATCCAGGGCTCGCAAAATCGCTAGCCCGACGTCCCAAGGCTATTGTGTTTTCCAGTCGGGCTACCAAAATATATCACCGCCCTGCCCGACGGGCTATCTTGAATAGTGATATAAAATTCCTAACTTGATTTGCGTTTTTCACTCGCTTGTAGGGGTGAAACGGATCGTAGTTGATCGTTTACTTGTTTCTAAGTCTTGCTGATTTAAACATTCAAGCGTTTTAAAACATTCGCGCGCATTCGGAGCTAGCGTGCTGGTTTCTGCGCGCACTCTTTCAAAGCGCGCACGGAGAGCCGCATTCCGCGTATCCTTGCTTCTGAATGAACACATACACACAAAATTATCTCAAAATAATTGTCTCTGCAAGTATTCTCGTAAACACAGTTGGTTATGTCTTAAGTGAACAGTGATGCGTTTTTCACTCGCTTGTAGGGGTGAAACGGATCGTAGTTGATCGTTTACTTGTTTCTAAGTCTTGCTGATTTAAACATTCAAGCGTTTTAAAACATTCGCGCGCATTCGGAGCTAGCGTGCTGGTTTCTGCGCGCACTCTTTCAAAGCGCGCACGGAGAGCCGCATTCCGCGTATCCTTGCTTCTGAATGAACACATACACACAAAATTATCTCAAAATAATTGTCTCTGCAAGTATTCTCGTAAACACAGTTGGTTATGTCTTAAGTGAACAGTGAAGAAAAAAATCTCCTGTGCATGATTATATTAGATACGTGCATTCGGTCTTAAAGGGGCAGCAGCCTATAAATACCTGCTGTTCCATTAGTGCCACCTGCTGTCAGAGAGTGACATTTGCGTCTCATTCACAAAGCTAAAATCGGACCATTCTGTTTTTGCTTCAAATTTTGACATTATACAATCCAAATAACATGTATTTAGCATCTTTTTTGGATAGTAATTAAAATGCAGTGGTTGCCTCTGATTTTAAATAGAGCACAGGCAAAGCCTTTGTTTATATGAAGAGATATCTTTTAGTTGTATATTTTTTTATTTGATTTGGGATTTGTTTTAAAATTTCAAGTTAGTTTTATTATTTAACATTTCAATTTCACAAAGAAATATGCAGATAAATAAAAAGACACCTTTTAATTTATAATTTGTCTTAAATCTCATTTTGTAAAAAAAAAATATATATATAAATAAATTGTCAGAAAATTGTATCATGTAATCTGTATTGTGAATTTCAAGGTTAGTGAATCATTACATCCCTATATGCAACTAGTTTTTGCTGATCATGCTAATTTGTCCACAGTAAAGCTCAGCCGATGTCTTTTTTTTATTCGGGCTAGTTAAATTCATTTCGGGCTACCAAAACCTGAAGAATGCCTGCCCGAAGGGCTATCAGGGATTTTGAAATTTTGCGAGCCCTGCGATTAATTAATCGCTACATTGTGTAATTAATTAGATTAAAAATATTAATTGCTTGACAGCACTAATAAATAAATTATTAATATTAATCGTCTTTCAACTAACTCTTAACAGAAAACTTTCTGCATTTGTAGAATTAAAAAAACAACTTTATATATTATTTTTTACATATGAAGACATTCCTAGATGCCCTATATAGCTCACTTCTGGGTGCAAATTTGTCCCTAAAATATGCTTTGTCCCTAAAGTGGATACACACACATATCACAGAGTAGGAGTCATAAAAGACAAACCAGTAAATAATCAAAAATCTTTCTTACAGGTCTCAATATCAGCAGATGCTAGCTTGCCACTAGCAGCAAAGTGGATCCGGATAAACTTGCCCTGTTCGAAAGGGATATTGTCTTTAAATGCAGTGGAAAAAGGAAAATGATTTGTAACTTAAAGTGGTGTCCACTCACAAAGCGAGATGAGTTGTCATTTCTGATGGTCTTGGCATTACCAAAGGCCTCTAGAGCAGGATTACACTGGATGATTTGATCCTCCAGAGTACCCTAAAAAACACAACATTTGAAAATTGTGGACAGTGAATGACAATCAAACAAAATGGCAGTACAATAATTTTATTTTTAATTCAGATCTCCCCAATTTACCTTTTTTTCACTGGTCTCCTTCTTTGAAGGACTAGCAGCAATGCTGGCAAAGTACTGAATGACTCTCTTGGTGTTCACAGTCTTTCCAGCACCAGATTCTCCACTGTCAACACAAACCAGTCTTAGACAGGGCAGACATACTTTGTCTTGTCAGCCTTATTGAGATTTTGCATCTATATAAAAAGCAAATAGTCTTACGTGATAAGAATTGACTGGTTTTCCCTGTCTGCAAAATAGAATAATGTTTTGTTATTAAATGGATCGCTTGAATATCGGTTTCTTATTCCAGCAAGTTTCTATAGAGGATTGAAGTATACTGTATGTGTGCACAACTGGGGCAAATTCCAGTCGGAAGTGAGCTTTGATGTGGGGACTTTGGAGGGCACTTGTGTGTCATAATGAAGCCATTTGGAATGCATTTGGCAAAGGGAACAATGAAAGACAACGTAATTTCCTCATCTTCACCTGGAATGTTACCATGACAATGCTAGGCAGCAACAACAGGAATATCTTATTATTGCTGTTATTTGCTGCAAATAAATATGCATTTTATAATGCAGGTATAGTTACATTTACCTAACGTATGTACTATTAAACATTTCTTATTATGAAACTTATTTAAACTTCCTATGAAATGCGTGACAAAAATGTGTTTCATATATATATATATATATATATATAAGAATTATTCTGTTTATATGGCTCTCCTGCCATATCTAGCTTTAAAATGAATCACAAGGACACGCCACCCTGGGTCACATGACCATAAACAATAAAATTACTTCCTTTAAGTTACCATCACATGTACCCTTCACTAACAGACTTGTGGAAGGGCCCTTCGTGAAGGGATTCAGGTGTACACATTAGTTTGGAATGCCCCTACAAATGGCCCCTTCTTCCCAAAGTGTCCTTCAAGGGTGCAAAAAGGCCATTAGGAATTTGCCCTTATTGTAAACTATTTTGGATATATCAAGTAGACGCACCTGACAGCATGTACTGGTAGGCGTTGTCTGAGATGGAAAATATGTGTGGAGGAGCCTCAGTTCGTTTCTTTCCTCTGTAGGCAACGACGACTTCCTGGTTGTACACTGGCAGCCACTTGTAGGGGTTCACAGTGACACAGAAGAGCCCAGAGTAGGTCTGTAAGAGATTGACAGCAGCTTCAGATCTGCTCATACGTGATAAAGTGAATGTGTGAGTGTTTTAAGACTCACGTAGATCATCCAGGCTGCGTAACGCTCTTTGAGGTTAAACAGCACAGCGGGCTCGTGCAGGAAGGTGAACATCGCCATGTCCTCAATTTTATCAAACTTTGGCGGGTTCTGAGGATGAACATCATCTTCTTTCACAGTTACTGTCTGTGGGAACATCAGGTTTTTGACAGTCAAACCAGTGTCACAGTGTCAGTACATTATTTTTTATTTTTGCACACCATCAGGATTGCTTTCATTTATGTTTTATTTAGCATATAGTTTTATCCATAGCAACTTACAAATGAAAATAATAGTTACATAATTAGAATTCATTAGATTGTGGGGCAATTTTAATAAAAAAAACAAACTCAAGACAAAGATGATTTTAGAAAATGTATGCATGCATGTATGTATTATTACTATTATTATTATTATTTTCTCAACTGTAATTATCCAAATACTTATTCTGAACTAAGTCAACCTACTAGCACCGCAGTTCACTCAGACTTGCCTAGAAGAAATTGTATAATTTTAATGGCTTTCTTTCTGTGTGTGTGTGTGTGTATATATATATATATATATATATATATATATATATATAGCAGGGTGTTTGTCTAGTTGGAATTCAGGGCCTTTTGGGGCGAGTGAAAATCAGGTCAGTTCCACTGGGTCATTTCAGCCAGAGGAAAGCTACTCTCATTCCATATTTAAAACCATCCCCTCTCTCTTTCTCCTTCCTCTCTTTGTCATCTGCATGCCCCTGATGCAAAGTAAACAAACCAAAAGGAGTGAAACCATACAAACAAATCAATTAAGTCTATTGTCCATGGCCAATCCTTCAAAATGCTTTTTCCCCTGCCTCCTTTTAAAAAAGCCAGAGCTTTTGCTTTTCATTACCTCTAGCTCTTGCATTTCTAACTATATCATTCAAATGACTTTCCGTAACCAGTAAAAATGCATTCAGTCAGGCTAAATAGCATAAACTGCTGACTCATTGCCACAAGCTAACAACAGAAGATGCAGGCAGTTGCATTTCTGAGCAATACTGAACGCTGCTTAAGCCTATTCGGAAAGGAAATGTACTAATGAGCAGCTCAGCTAGTTTTTAATTTTTTTATGAGCCAATTTATTTTGTGGCTTTCTGAGTTTATTTATTAGATAAGACTGGATGGAGTCACAATTTCTTTTTTTATGCGACTACATTAGAATAGGCCTATAATATTCTGTATAATCTCTGTGGTTTCTATATACAGGACTGGTATTTTGATAATACATTTTAAATTTCTGTGCATTTATCACAATATATTATTTGCATATAGTACAGTCAAACCAAAAATTATTCAGACACCAAATATAATTTTTGATATTTTTTTACTAGTGGGTGCAGGACACTATAGTTCATTTATGTAAGTGAAGATAGCAAAATAAAGTAAACTGACATTTTATACCCAAAAATTCTTCATACAGTGGACTACCAGTAAAATTGCTAAAACTTTTGGACCAAAAATTTTTCAGACACTTTGACCTGACCATGTTTTGCTTAAGTGTTATCTGACATTATCAAGATCAATTTGTTCTGAGAGTTTAACTTTATTTTATTACCATTTTCTAAACCATAGAGAATAAACTGATAATGTATGAAATGTTGAAGGTGTCTGAATAAATTTTGGTTTGACTGTATATATACAGTATATATATATATATATATATATATAAAATAATAAAAAAGTTACAGCATTAATTAAAATACATCTAATTATTCACAATGCCACTGCTAAAGCTTATTAAAACTTACCGTTCCCTTTGAATTCTCACAGGTGACTTTATCACCATCTCGTCTAATAATAGATGCTTTAAGATACTCCTCTGCAGTATCAGGAACGAAACATTCTTTCTTCATGTCAAAGGGGCGAGTTTGGGCCTCCAGACGCTCTATGTCCGACTTCCTGAGAAATGGAGCAGCAGGTCCAAACTCTGCCATCTGGGCATCCCCCATCTTTCACCGATCTGTTGGATTCCAAGTAAACTTTATTTGGCATAATTGTAATTAATAACGTGACATGACCAGTATGCATTCAGTTTTCAAATTATGTAAATTATTTCAAATTATTAAGTAAATGAACATTACCTTAAGTATGACTAAAATCCACTTACTTTCGCAGTACTCTTCTTCAGAGACAGATGGTTCAAAGCTCTAGTTCCACACAAAAGAAAGAAAATGTCACCATTGTCTCATTTCTACTACTGACCACCAAATACTCAAACCCAAATCACTTCAGATAAGAAACAATAGTACCAGGCAATGCGATTCCTCCTTTCTGTCGTAAAGTCTATGATACTATGTCCATTGACTACAACTTTGAAGTTAGTTTCTAATAGGAATCACAGCTCCCTTCAACTTACCGCACAGAAGGAAAGATAACAGTGACACAATTGAAAAACATGTCATGCCTCCTTTTATAATGCAATTGTTCCTCTAAATATGGTTGTTGGCATCACACAAAGCGACCTGCTCGCTCAGTTTGGTTAGGAAGGATGGGTTGGGTATGCTGGGGAAAAGTGGGGGGGGGATTTAATGTGGTATTATAGGTCACTCATGTCAGGTTAATAATGGTTTCGAAATCGTATAATGGTAATCGTTTCAAAAATGGTTGTAAGAAACATTCATACATATTATCATATAAACCAGAAATAATTTTACTCACCCACTGAATGTCTGTTAACCAGAAACACATTAAAGAATTTATTAAGATTAAGAAAATTAAAACTCAAAATGTATCTAAAATATTTATAGGGAAATCCAATAGGTATCTGTCTCCAAATGGCATATTTTATTATTTTATTTTATTTTGTCTTTAGAGAGATTAGATAAGCCACTTGTATATATTCTATAGACCCTGCCTGTTCCTTTGGTTTCCACTAGAGGCCTCACCTGTTTAACAGTTATTGGACAGGCCTGGTCAAGGTCGGTGTCTACCTGGTGTGAATATTTCAGTTTGTGCTGTACCAGTGATGGAGCATTTGTCTTCTTCCCTGTACACTTGAGCATACAGATATCCCTGTGACATTCCTGTTGAGTGCTTCTCCTTGATTGTGAGGCACAGCTTGCATGATCTACCTGACTACATCCATTGACTGAGAGCAAGTGACCTCTCTGTAGGCATTCTGTTCATAGCTAAAGGCAGTCACTGCTCTTATATATACTCAATTCATTTTGGGTACAAAAATGTAATCAGGTTTGGGACCTGTAAAATTATCTTATACAACTGAACACTTGATACAGATAAGCAGCATCTTGCAGAGCAGCAGCAGACTGACAGCCGTGCACTATTGTAACCTTAAGACCTGCAAGCTGACAAGTCGGGTCATGACGCTCAGACTAACAAGGAGGAACAAGAAGTGTGCGATGAGTGTTAATAACTCGCCACCTCACACCTGCTGCCATAGTGTCTAATAGTCTGAAGGGTGTTAATTATGAAACCCACTGAAGGCACTTCCTAAGATCTCCTTGTGAGATTCTTTAAGGATTTACAAATGGACACACTTGAGTGTAATTATGCTTATGAAATGCAGACTAAAAAAAACAGTACTATTTTTTGGATATTGAATAAAATGTGTTGTGTTTTGGAATTCAAAGCATAAACTGGAGAAATTGGATTTTACCTTTGGACGATTAACTGAACCTGTTGGCGCCAATCAAACAACAAGATATACCTTTACCTCGGCTTCTGTGACACTTATTTTTCTTTCCGTTTGCCCTTGAGTGTAAAGATAACCGTGTGAAATTCTTTCTGAGTGCTTCTGGCCGATTGAGGACAGCTCGGCCCACATGTTGAGATCTGGGGTGAAGCAGGTGCTGTCTTTGTAAAGGGCTCCATACACATAAATAAGAGCATCTAGTTATAGATGTTGGCACACTTGTTGGTTGCATTGCCTACTGAAGTTACATGTCCAACAGAGGGAGAACAATGTGCTGCTGGTCACAAGGTGGATTTTATTATTAGCTTTCTTTTATACAGATTAAATGTCAGTTTTTTTCTCTCTTTTTTTGCTACTTCTAGGAAATATTACTAATTAGAAATTATGGCAATTCAAATTGTCCACATATTCACAAACCATTTGTCCTCAAATCCAATAAGGCAAAGTTAAAGATTTTGCCACAGTTATGTAAAGAGGACCAGCCTGCTTGCTTGACCGCGTTTCCACCATCACCTGTAAAAACTGTCAGTTAAAGATTCAGCTGTTGAATCCTTAAAATAACATAAATCCAATATGGTATCATTTAAAGTGACAGCATAGTTGGTTTCCTCCCCTTCACTTCTCCATTCTCAGCTGTTCAGGGTTGACTTCACCTTCAATCATCTGCCTATCATTGACCTGCTCATCACCTTGAATTACATCTATTTCCCAGCACACACACACACACACACACACACACAGATGTTTTGCCCTAAATTACCTTAGTAAGTAAAGATTAATTTGGTAATTACAAGTGTGTCACAAGGCTTTGCCTTTTTCAGATACAAGGACTCCAGGAACCTCGGAGCTGTTCTGTTTATGGTTAGAAATGTTAGATTTTGCAGTGTCATCAGTACATGACATTACTGTCTAGCAGAGCTTCTTAAAAAAAAAAACATACAAATGTGTTACAAATATACATGGGTCAAAGACGAAAAAGGGTTTAAGCATAAAAGCAGTAAGTGTAATACTGCTTTAAATTGTTGTTTTTCCCCCCAAAAAATGTTTAATTTAATTGCAATTTTGTTTTTGTTTTTCTGAGCAAAACATAAATGTCATACATTTTTCCCTGATTTACAGAAGAGACCCACTAAAATGTCATTCAGTGTGCTTTCTATGGACATAAAATCACTTTTGTACATTTATTTTGATGCGGACGTCTTAATGTCTTTGACCCACATACTGTGAGCAAGGAATCTAACCTGAGACATTCCAAATGAGGTAGATTATGTTCTTCCAATTGAAAGGTAAGCTTTCCCTTTTAATTTTTCAATCTTCAATCTATCTTTCATTCAGTGCTTTCAATTCAATCATTTAATCAGTAAATGTAGATGGAACAGAACCATATTAACAATATAACTAAATGGAAGAGCAACCTCTTGTGCCTTTTGTCATACTTTATATAATCACATTTAATGTTTTAAAAAGTTAAATAAAATAAAAACTCAGAAATGCTAAGTAAAAGTAAAATAGTAAAAAGCATGTTTTCTACTGTAAGATAACAAAGCTTCTACTTTTGTTTAATCTATTTAATATGCTTGGTTTTTATTTTATGTCCTTGATTTTCAAGCATTTTCTTCAATAGATGGTAATTACTCTAAAATCTTGAATAAATGGCTCCTCTAAAGTAGTATAATTTCACCCAGTGTATTGAAGGTGAATGCAATGGCATCATGTTAAAACAACATCAATAGCAGAGAAGCAGGGATTTACTTGCACATTCATTTTATTCTACAGATCTACAGATAATGAAATCACTGGCACACTGAGCAAGCCTTTCAGAAATATCCATGTGAGAGCTTCACTCTTCATCATGCCCTTTCTGTGAGGAAGAGACATGAAAAGGATAATGGGTAGAAGGTACTTTCTTCTTTTCTTTTTTCAGCTGAAAAAAAAAAAGTTATGTATTACTCAGACTTTGTTTACTAGAGATGCACCGATTGTTTACTAGAGATGACCTGGCGATACCGATTTTTGCAGATTCTGATTTTCTTTCTAAGAACTATAATTGACAGCATATACAAACATTTTTTTTCAATGCAAATAATAGTAATACATTTACATAATAAAAAAAAAATTATTAAACATCACAATTCCCCCAATCTGGACTGTTACAGATGTTCCCTCACTTAAACAACTCTCAAAATAAAGTGCTCTGTGACCGGAAAGAGGTAGAAATAACAATTAACTGAAAATGAGTTGGTGTATATAAGGAAATCCTTTCCCACTGTGTTTATAAATGGTCATTTTTTCCCCTAACCTTATTTAATGCGTCATCTTTCACATCAAATTCTTACATTGTTTCAATTAATTCAGTTAGAGTAATAAGAAACTGTAGAGTTGTTACCATTCATCAACAAACAGCATCTTTCCGCTGCAGGACACACAGAAGCTGCATCTGAAGTGGCATTAGATGTGTTTATACAGACTGTTTGATGAAGCTGAGGTGCCATAAACCGCAAAATTGCAAATGCATAAATACTTTTATAAGACTAATGTTTTAAATAATTTTTTGAACATACAAATAAGAAATTATGGGAAAAATGCAATGATAATTTTAAATATGAAACCAAATCATCAGTAGGAGGTGGCAGTGGCTGTTTTAATGAGTGAGTCATTTATTAATTCATTCAACCGATTCATTCAAATGGCTGATTCATTCAGTAATGAGGCAAGTGACTGTCTTTATGAATGGGTTACTGAGTCATTGACTTACTCGATTTGTTCAAACATGTGGATTCATTCAGTAACGAAACACAGCTGTGTGTTGCCGGGAGACACAACAGTTCTGCTGTGGCTTTGATTGGAACTAATTTCTTTGCGAAGTCAATATTGTGTCTAAAATGTAAGTCACTTAATTTAAACGTCTTGTTTATTGAACTACTATTGTATAAAATCAGTGTCATATTGCAATCATGCTGATATTCGGGGAAACATTTGGTCGTGTAATGTTGCTTATCATATATTATAAATATCTTTTATTTTTTTTAATGCATGAATCTATAACTTTCTGTGAGTGCTGTTTTTGGTGGCCAAGTTTCAGTGCTTCCCTAGCTACGTTTGTTATTGACATTTTAATCCGGCTTCTTGTCCGGTCGGGCAAGTAAAATTCTCTCTCACTTGCCTTTTAATGAATCTACTTGTCCCAGACAAGTTAATCGAGCCCTGTGGTTTCCCCACGGTTTACTTTGGCCCTGCACGTACCGTATTGTCCCGAATATAAGACGATGTTTTTTTCTTGGAAATACATCTGAAAAAACGCGGTTGTCTTATATTCAGGGTCTAGACTTTGACATGTCAATAATACACCCACAACACTAGGTGGCGCCAAATACGCATAAAACGAGTGTGCCATGAAATATGTAATGTAATGCGTGTTGTAAAGATCGCGAGTAAAACAAAAGAAAAAGAAAGTCTTACAGCTGCATGAGTCGTGACTGTCACGTTAGCCTGATGGGACCAAACTCTCTTTGTGATTTTAAAACGTAAGACAGTACCCAGATTTGAAGATTACAGTAAGATTTAACTTCTACTGTTCATAAGATTTTGGTAGGCTACTATTAGATGGATAGCCTAAATGTCCTAATTCAGATGGGCTACCTGTTTTTTTTTTTTTAATGGTATATCAAAAAGTGTATATTTTTTAAATGTGATTGTTGGTACATTTTACCAGTTTTTACCATACTTTCAAAACAAAAATTAAAATAGGAAAAATATGCAATATGAAAATAATTGAAGACAAAATGTGTTTTACTGAGAAAAAACAAGATTTGTTTTTTAAAAAGCCTTTTTCCAAAAGGTACATCTGGAAAAAGGGGGGTCGTCTTATAATCAGGGTCGTCTTATATTCGGGCCAATACGGTATTACAAATTGCGAAATTTGTGTCTTATTAACTCACAGTGAAGAACTTCCATGCCGACGACATGTTTATATGCGGATGTGAGCGTAGCTGTGACATCAAAACCGAATCATGCGGAACATCAGCTAATTCCAGTCCCTGGCCGGTCAATCGGTGCATCTCTACTGTTTAGTTATAATTTAATTTAATCATTTTAATAATAATAATTTATGCATTTAGCTGATGCTTTTATCCAAAGCGACTTACAGTGCATTCAGGCTATACATTTTTTACCATCAGTTATGCATCAGCTCTAAAAAGCTCATTTTGTTTATGCAGTTGTTTCTCCATAACTTTGGTGAGGCAAGTGTTAAAGAGTTATCTTTACAAAAAAATAAATATAAAATGAGCATGTGCACCACTTCATACACTGGGTATGCGTTAAAGAGCCAGTGTTGGTTTTGAGTAATAAATCTCATCAAATTGATTTAAACTATTTCATCAGGCAAACTGTTTTTCCAATTGATCACAATAATTTCAGAATCAAAGTAATCCAAATTTTGAGCTCACTGATGATGACTGTATATTGAATGAGGTCAGTTACCTTGGATCCTGAATCACGGCTCTTGGCTCTCAGCTTGTTGACCTGAGATTCAGCAATATCAGCCCTCTCTTCTGCTTCATCCAGCTCATGCTGCAGCTTACGGAACTTGCCCAGACTAGAATTGGCCTGCTCCTCCTAAATGGCAATAATTCTTGTTCGGTAAGGGATTGGCGATGTTTTGAATTCCCAAAACCAGTCATATTTTGTAAATTTAACAAAATTACATTTTGAAATTTATATTACGGTGTTCTAAATGTTAAGATTTGAAAATATTTCCAGTAAAAAAAAAATTTATGAATAAAAATAAAACAATCATCTTAAACATACAGCTTCCTCAGCAGCTCTTTCAGCTGCAGTTTGTCCACCAGGTCCTGCAGACGACTCAGATACTTACGATCCTCCTCAGTCTGCAAACAGAGCACAACATGATTTAATTGTGTCCCTATTTTTTTTAAATGATGAATGGTATGAATTTGAGACATTTATTTGTATGTCAAAGAAAGTGACCTGGTAGGTGAGCTCCTTAATGCGTCTCTCATATTTACGAACTCCTTTCACAGACTCGCTCGCCTTTCTCTGTTCCAGCTCCACCTCATTTTCCAGCTCTCTCACCTAAGAGTTGTGTAAGATATTTAGCTTATCAAACATAATAAGTATGCTAATTACAGAAGAAGAAAGAATACACTTTCCGAAAACATCAGCAGCTTACCCTGGCTTCCAGTTTCTGGACCTGCTTCTTGCCTCCCTTCATGGCGATCTGCTCAGCTTCATCCAGACGGTGCTGCAGGTCCTTGATGGTCTGCTCCATGTTCTTCTTCATGCGCTCCAGATGAGCGCTGGTGTCCTGCTCCTTCTTCAGCTCCTCTGCCATCATGGCAGCATCAGTGATAGCCTTCTTGGCTTTTTCCTCAGCATTCCTGCACTCCTGCACTGCCTCCTCAACCTCAGTCTGAAGCTGAGTATTATCTCCCTCCAGCTTCTTCTTCTGATTCAGCAGACTGGTGTTCTGAACACAGACAATATTTGCATTCATATAGTTTCTAGATGATATTGTGAGGGTTTTACTTGTGTTTGTCTAGTACAGAGCTGTCATACCTGAGAATGCAGGAGCTGAACTCTCTCACTGACATCCAGCAGTTCCTGCTCAGCCAGTTTCCTTCCTCTCTCAGTCTGTTCCACCAGGGATCTCAGCTCATCCAGTCTGAGAGCTTCATTCCTGCTGCGAGTCTCTGATTCCAGTGAGCTCTGCAGAGTATCAACCACTCTCTGCTGGTTCCTCTTGGCCTGCTCCATCTCTTCATCTTTTTCAGACAGCTTACGTTCAATGTCAGCTTTGCCCTGATTGAACTCCAGTTGGGCCCTCAGGATCTTACCTTCCTCATGTTCAAGAGAACCCTGGATGAGAAATTTTTAATAAGTTTTAATTTAACTTCTCTTGTCTGCTTTACCATATATGGTTACTATTACCAATACAACAATATTCTGTGTCTAATGGTAAGAGAAAATGGCACATTGAATATACACAATTACCCAATATATACACAATATATACCTCAGCTTCCTCCAGAGCAGTTTGAATTTCAGCTTTTTCCTGCTCCAACTGCTTACGGATTTTCTCTAGTTCATAAATGTTCTTTCCACTCTCACCAATTTGTTCAGTGAGATCAGCAATCTCCTCTGTTATTTGACAAGGTAGTAATGAATAATACATAAAAATCCAAAAGAAATATTTCAGTTTTGGGATATGTGAATGCTCAAATGATCGATAATTCTAGGGCACCTTGGAGGTTCTTGTTTTCTCTCTTCATGGTCTCCAAATGATCCAGAGACTCCTCATAAGAGTTCTTCAGTTTGAACAGTTCAGTGCTCAGAGATCTGGCTTCCTTCTGGGAGCTTTCCAGCTCACTCTGAGACTCCTCATATTTCTGCTTCCATTCAGCTAGGACCTGTTTGATAGTTTCAGGGACTTTCCTGGAGGACACACCGTTCCTGCTGTCAATAAACTGTCCTTCAGGGATAGTAGCAGGGTTCAGGATGCAATATCTGTAACAATTATGGATTTAAGTGAAGTAAATGCTGTTTTTGTTTTTCAATTATTGATTTGAATATGTATTGTACCCACATCTTAAATGATGAATAAAAAGAAGAAATTGACTCAATCTGCAGTCAAAATAAAATATACCTCTGCTTGAAATCTCCATTCTGATGCCCTCCAGCACACCGTTACAGCGCAGCTGGTGCATGACCAGAGGATTCTCCATCGCCCCAGGAGTCTTAGTCTCATTTGGAATCAGGCAGCGCACAAAGTGAGTTGACCTCAAGTTGGTCATCAGCTTGTTCAGGTTCTCCTGTGGATAGATATTATCCATCACTCTTCCCATACAACAAATACAGTATATTAGGTTGTGACTCTGTTTAAAAAGATAAAGAAACCAAATCATATTAATAATTTCACTGTGAAAAGCACTCTATATGTTACCCTGTGAAGAGCAGACACTGTCTGGAAAGAAGAGCCCTTTTTCTTCTCCTTTACTTTGCCACCACCTCCTCCCTCCGTGGCTGTTACAAGAAATATAGGTGATGTTAATATAGAAATAAATCTCATAAAAGATTCACTTGTTTGTTTCTAGGATTATTTTTCTCACAGTAAATGCAGCACACCTGAGTCAGCACCAGCATATCCAGCAAACAGGTAAGAAAGCAGTTTCATGGTGGACTTCTGATACAGGCCAACAACCGTCTCATTAAGAGGGTCCTTGTTCTTCACCAGCCAGTTATTGATGTTGTAGTCAACTGTGCCAGCGTAGTGAACCAGGGCAAAATGGGCTTCTGGTTTACCCTTGGCAATCCTGGGCTTCTGGAAGTTAGCACTTTTGCCCAAATGGTTATCATAAAGCTTAGCTTTGAATGTTGCATCACTGGCTTTGGGGAACATGCACTCCTCTTCAAGGATGGACATGATACCCATGGGCTAGCAAACAATAGAGAAAGGAGTTTCAAATTAGCTGAGAATTGTTGATCCAATACCTGATATCTCTCAAATTTAAAAAGTCCATGCCAAAGTCAATGAACACCCATTCAATGCCCTCCTTCCTGTATTCCTCTTGCTCCAACACAAACATGTGATGGTTGAAGAACTGCTGCAACTTTTCATTAGTGAAGTTGATGCACAGCTGCTCAAAGGTGTTGTACTGCAGGTGGAATATATTGTATAATCACACTGACAGAGTAGCAAAGAACTGAAGATCTTGAATAACAGTAATCAGTAGATGTAATCTTACATCAAAGATCTCAAATCCAGCAATGTCCAGCACACCAATGAAGTACTGACGAGGCTGTTTGGTGTCCAGGGATTGGTTGATTCTCACAACCATCCAGAGGAACATCTTCTCATACACTGACTTTGACAGAGCACCAATGGCATAGTACACCTGCCCAATAAACATTAAAATGTTACAGAAAAATGCATTTTTATGGTTGTTAACAATATGTTAATGATGAAGGGATGTTAATCGAGTAGTAGTCTTCACCTGCTGAATATTCTGTCCCTTGGTGACCCACTCATTCCCTACTTTGACTCTTGGGTGGCAGAGAGCCTTAATGAGATCAGCAGAGTTCAGGCCCATCAGATAAGCTGCTTTATCAGCATCTGTTGCCAAAAATAGAATTAGAATAGAATGGTTAATGGTAACACATTTCTTGCCTAATCAAAATCACAGAAACTTGTTGTCAATCCTGCCCAAAGAAATTGTATCAATAAAATTGCTATTGAAAAGCTACATTACATTTCTCAGTAAGGAGTTGGTAATGTCACTATTGTTTTATTTATTTTTATTAAATTTTTTTTTTCACTGTGTCTGATTTGGAACAAGCTGAATTCTATTTTGATTCCTAAGGAAAAGTAACCTTTTTTATCCTTCCAGTCAAAAACAAATGACAGCTTCAACTTTCAATACTGGCAGGTTAAGCATGGTAATCAATGGCTAGGTGTGCCTCATTTTGGGTGGTTCTTTGCCTCCAAGTTATGAATTTAAATGTTTAATTCACCTACTGTGAATTACCCCTTATGTGTCATGTCAGCATTTTCTCCTGATACTGACCCTCAGTCCCATCAGCCTCTGCCTGTTCCTCGCGTTGCTTCTGCTTGAACTTCATGTTGCCGTAGTGCATGATGGCACCAATCAGCTTGTAGATGCTGTTCTTCTCCTCTTGGGTGAAGCCCAACACATCAAACGCTTCCTACAGCAAATGTACAGTGTGTCTAATAATTCATTGCATTACATTGAATGTTATATGGACTTCAGTTCTAAAACTTGAGAAGTCAAGTATCAACAGATTTACGCATGTTTTGGATAACGCACATCTGTAGCCATCAGCTCGTCAGCATCATTAATAGAGGCCACTTGTGTCTCTCCTTGAGAGATGTAGGCATAATCGTAAGGGTTTGCTGTGATCAGCAGCATCTCTGAGAGGATAAAATGATATTTTACAACTTTGCATCTCATCACTTGCAGTTTTGTTACCAAAGTTGTGATTTTGCTTACCCAGAAGTTCTGGTTTCTTCTGGGACAGGATCTGGTAGAAGATGTGGTAGTCTCTCTCAGCCTTGAGCTGGAAAGTCACAGAAGACTTCTCCAGAAGATCTGTTCATAGAATTTAGAATTCACAAAATAAGCATTGTATCTAAATGGGGACATTCCATAGTCTAATGCAGGTCATCTTACATGTCAGTTGATTGTGATGAACATGAAGCAGAGCAACAACTGATGTAGCCAATACAGTGCAGTTAGAATGCCCCTAAAATTCAAGATATTGGGGCAAAATTGCCCCTGTATACGTTTTTGTCTCATATTTATTTCATATGATATAGTTAAGCAATATCACATGAGCAACGAGTGTAATATCACAACAGTGCTGTTTTTCCTGAATAGCACAAGTGCAAATGCAATACTCATTTTATACAACAGTTCAATAATTAATCTTATATTGTGTTTTATTTTAGACAGAATATTGTCTGTTTTTGGTCAATTTTACGAATGACAATATTACCTATAAAGCCCCAGCAGAACTGTTGTGCGTCTCCGAGCAACACACAGCGGTGTGTCATTTCTTAATGAATCAGCTTTTTGAACAAATCGAGTGAATCAATGATTCAGTGGCCCATTCATAAAGAGAGCCATTTACTTCTGAATGAATCAGCCGTTTGAACGAATTGAATGAATGAATGACTCAAAGACTCATTGAATCATTTACCGCTACCTACTAGCAGATTTAGTGTTTTATTTAGAGTATCATTTCATTAAAAATAATTTCATATTTCCATATTAATAAAAAATAATAATAATAAAGGGATACACTCTTAAAAATAAAGGTGCTTAAAGGGTTCTTCACAGCGATGCCATAGAAGAACCATTTTTGGTTTCACAAAGAAGCACTTTTGCCCAAATGGTTATCATAAAGCTTAGCTTTGAATGTTGCATCACTGGCTTTGGGGAACATGCACTCCTCTTCAAGGATGGACATGATACCCATGGGCTAGCAAACAATAGAGAAAGGAGTTTCAAATTAGCTGAGAATTGTTGATCCAATACCTGATATCTCTCAAATTTAAAAAGTCCATGCCAAAGTCAATGAACACCCATTCAATGCCCTCCTTCCTGTATTCCTCTTGCTCCAACACAAACATGTGATGGTTGAAGAACTCAACTTTTCATTAGTGAAGTTGATGCACAGCTGCTCAAAGGTGTTGTGCTGCAGGTGGAATATATTGTATAATCACACTGACAGAGTAGCAAAGAACTGAAGATCTTGAATAACAGTAATCAGTAGATGTAATCTTACATCAAAGATCTCAAATCCAGCAATGTCCAGCACACCAACCAAGTACTGACGAGGCTGTTTGGTGTCCAGGGATTGGTTGATTCTCACAACCATCCAGAGGAACATCTTCTCATACACTGACTTTGACAGAGCACCAATGGCATAGTACACCTGCCCAATAAACATTAAAATGTTACAGAAAAATGCATTTTTATGGTTGTTAACAATATGTTAATGATGAAGGGATGTTAATCGAGTAGTAGTCTTCACCTGCTGAATATTCTGTCCCTTGGTGACCCACTCATTCCCTACTTTGACTCTTGGGTGGCAGAGAGCCTTAATGAGATCAGCAGAGTTCAGGCCCATCAGATAAGCTGCTTTATCAGCATCTGTTGCCAAAAATAGAATTAGAATAGAATGGTTAATGGTAACACATTTCTTGCCTAATCAAAATCACAGAAACTTGTTGTCAATCCTGCCCAAAGAAATTGTATCAATAAAATTGCTATTGAAAAGCTACATTACATTTCTCAGTAAGGAGTTGGTAATGTCACTATTGTTTTATTTATTTTTATTAAAAAAAATTTTTCACTGTGTCTGATTTGGAACAAGCTGAATTCTATTTTGATTCCTAAGGAAAAGTAACCTTTTTTATCCTTCCAGTCAAAAACAAATGACAGCTTCAACTTTCAATACTGGCAGGTTAAGCATGGTAATCAATGGCTAGGTGTGCCTCATTTTGGGTGGTTCTTTGCCTCCAAGTTATGAATTTAAATGTTTAATTCACCTACTGTGAATTACCCCTTATGTGTCATGTCAGCATTTTCTCCTGATACTGACCCTCAGTCCCATCAGCCTCTGCCTGTTCCTCGCGTTGCTTCTGCTTGAACTTCATGTTGCCGTAGTGCATGATGGCACCAATCAGCTTGTAGATGCTGTTCTTCTCCTCTTGGGTGAAGCCCAACACATCAAACGCTTCCTACAGCAAATGTACAGTGTGTCTAATAATTCATTGCATTACATTGCATGTTATATGGACTTCAGTTCTAAAACTATCAACAGATTTACGCATGTTTTGGATAACACACATCTGTAGCCATCAGCTCGTCAGCATCATTAATAGAGGCCACTTGTGTCTCTCCTTGAGAGATGTAGGCATAATCGTAAGGGTTTGCTGTGATCAGCAGCATCTCTGAGAGGACAGAAATATGTTTTAATACTAATACAAAAACAACTTTGTCTTACCCAGCAGTTCTGGTTTCTTCTGAGACAGGATCTGGTAGAAGATGTGGTAGTCTCTCTCAGCCTTGAGCTGGAAAGGGATTTGGAAAGGGACACGGGCTTTCTCTAACAGATCTGTTTGTATAAATGCAGAAGTATAGCTTTTACCATCAGCTCATTCACTGGCAGCAAAGTGAATGCGGATGAACTTGCCCTGTTTAAAACAACAGTCATCAATGTAATTGCATTGGGGTAAAAGAAAAAAAAAACATTCCGTATGTTTTAAAACAGGAGGTATACAACTCACAAAACGAGATGAGTTGTCATTTCTGATGGTCTTGGCATTCCCGAAAGCCTCTAGAGCAGGATTACACTGGATGATTTGATCTTCCAGAGTACCTTAGAAAAACAGACAGATATAGACAGTAAAAAAATAGAGCAGAGAATTTTGTGGTTTAGCTGATTGTTAGAATAAAGTTTTTTTTTTTATTATGTTAATGTAAATTACTCTACAAACATACACCTTTGACCTCATTACCTCAGTATTTTAGCAAAATTGACTTCTTCTTTTTTTTGTAATAAAGTATGAGTGACCCCTGCTGGCTTTATGTTTGCGTCTTCTTTCATTTTGAGACCACAGCTTTCCCCTGTCAAATAAACTCTTCTCATGCGGGAGAAAAGCTGTGTGTGTGTGTGTGTGTGCGCGTGTGTGCGTGTCTGTGTGTGTGTGTGTGTGTGTGTGGAATCCCACAGTTTCTAAAGTGCAGAGGGAATATTATTTAAAAGTTTTCTGTTTCAGGTACAGTACTGTATGTTCATCGAGTAACACTGTTTATTGACGCTTCTTATAGGCAAACTCACGCTATGCCACGAACCAGTCTGATTTAAACTATAAGAGTACTCTGCTGAGAGATAAGCAGATGTATGTGCATGAGGAAATATCATAATTGTTTTAAAAAATAAATAAATAACACAATGCATGAGAACAGTTCCCGTATCTCTTTTGATTTGAGCTCCATCAGATCAGGCATGTTACAGGAACATTCTGTTGCCTGTCAGGGACTATTTTTCTAGCGGAAGGACGGCATTTAATGATTTAACTTTAAAAAGTATTATATAATACATATATTTTGCCTTTACTCAAGTAAAAGTAAAATTGTACCATTAAAGTATAACCTAGCTAATTCATGTAATTTGTCACTTTATACCCCTTATCAATGCATATGTCTCTGAGCTTAAATCTTTGTTACATGGATCTGTTTCTAACCTTCTTATCACTCGAATCCTTCTTGCCACTACCAGCAGCAATGCTGGCGAAGTACTGAATGACTCTCTTGGTGTTCACAGTCTTTCCAGCACCAGATTCTCCACTGTCAACATAAACCAGGGTTAGAAATTTATGAAGAACTAATTTGTAAAAATTAACAAATAAAGTCAAGATCTAACTAAAACTCTGAAAATCTTACGTGATAAGAATAAACTGGTTTTGTCTGTTAAAAAAAATCTAATTCTAAATATGAATGTAATGTGCATAGTAAATGAATATTAAATTATTTTCACTAGTTATTGACTTATAGCCTGTGCTGTTTTTTTAAAGGCAGGTTGTATATAAAATATGTAGAGAAATGTTACGTTGACGCACCTGACAGCATGTACTGGTAGGCGTTGTCTGAGATGGAGAAGCGGCATCCCCATCTTTCACCCTGCACACAAGTGCATACACACAGATTACTATAAGAGATATTATATATAGGAGCCTATTTGGACACATGTTGATAGTTAATGCTATTCTGAACACCTGTGTGAAGAGAGAGCTGACTTCTACATCCACTAAAAATCACCGAAACACCAGCTGATTCAAACACGCTTAGCAAAGATGAGTGAAGAGAAAAGATCCTGCAGCATTTGTGATCCACAGATACAGATACTACATCTATTGCAACATTCAGACATTTATAAATGTGTCATAATAATGTGGGACCACTGTATATGGCAATGTGTGGTAGTAACCTCTGAGATTAGTCTGTTGCAGTCAGTGATGTTGCATTGAGTTTTTTCAGGGTCACTTACCTTTGTACTTAACCTCTCCAGACACTGATGGTTTACTGTCCTAGGGACACACAAAAAAACATATATAAAGCAGAATTACTTAACATCAAACATTTGTCTCCTGTCTGCTACTTTATAGTCAATAATGAGCAAAAGTGCATACTGAACTCTCTGTGCCTGAAGGAATTGTTAATAAGACCAGGCTTTCATGACGTCTGAGGCGTCCTTGATGGCTTACCGTTTGATGATACAATAGAAAACCTGTCTGAAGCCATTGACTCTCCACCCCTTTTTATAATGTTAGAGGTCCTCTAAATATGGTTGCAGGAATTTTCTGAAGCATGTTAGTGTCTCAGTTTGGTTAGGATACGAATGGGCTGGGTGTCTGCTGGAGGCAGGGGCACGTTTTTGTTTTTTTGTATAGGGTGTGATTTATGCCAGTAAGGAACAGTATACTTTGTCATTTAATGTACTTTCAATTGACTAATTTACCCTTTAAATTACAGTCTTAAATGCAATGTCTTATCTGTTAAATAGGTTTCTTGTAAGGTAAGTGAATTCAGGAGAAGATTTTGGCTGCTGGCACAAATGTTTCTGCTCACTGCAAAAGAAATGATTTTCTTACTTAGGATTTCTGTCTTGTTTTCCATTACAATTCTTAAATCAAGATACATTTACTTGAGACGCATAATGAAATAAGATATTAGGTTGAGTTTTTGCTTAAAATGAGAAAAAAATATCTGCCAATGGGGCAAGAGAAAAAAAATATTGTTTTCCCTTTGAATTAAGATTTTTTTTTTTTTATCCCACTGGCAGACATTTTTTCTTGTTTCAAGGAAAAATGTTCATATAATTTTTCAGAAAACACACTGTCAATTTGCTTCTCAAGTAAATGTATCTCGATTCAAGAATGTTTAGATATTTACACTTGGAAAACAAGACAAAAATACTACGAAAATCATTTTTGCAGTGATGTATTTTACAATTGCGCCTATGAACTAGTCGCTAATGTGAATTTTGTGGATTAAAATGTCTGCTAAACTAAAAAAAGAGAATGGTTTTTACAGCAGTTGGCAGGTGTTTGCTCAAAAAGGAATACATCTCATTGTTTGTATCAACTGATCTGTACCTTGCTCAAGGACAAGCCAAGTGTCATTTCACTCTGTCCATCATAGATGCTTTTTATCCGCTCGAGCAGCCGCAGCTGAGTCCGTAACGGCAAGGTCAGTTTCCAGCTGGTGCAGTCGCTTCACTCAGGCCTCATCGCTGACACGCCATTGTTCCTTTGCCTCCACACTTGAGGACAAAGATAACCTGTGAAATTCTTGTTGGGTGCTTCTAATTGATTGAGAAGAACAGCTTGCGTGATCTCTGCTACTAGCATCCATTTATGTATGTCTACATAAATGGACACGGCAGGCCGATATCATTGCCTGAGTAAATTAATGTATACACAACATCTTCTCAATGACAGGAGCAGTGTCTAATTTGTCCAGTTTGGCAGACAATTTTTAGCTTTTTTGATATCAGCAGAGTTGCTAGAACATAAGTCATTCAACTAGACACCATCAATCAACCATACAGGTGCATTATTTTCACACTGAATTTTTGGGCGTCCAGTTGCACAGTGTTGACCGCTGAGTTCAGATATGCAGATATGCCTCTGCATAAAGTGCATCTTCAGTCAAATTTCACTACACAGCATCCAACACCAAACACCTCTGTTCACTCCTAATTGCTTAAATGGATAGTTCAACCAAAAATAAAAATTCTGCGATCACTTACCCTCATTTCGTTCCAATCTGTATACATTTCGTCCCTCTGTGGAAAATGAAAGAACATATTTAGAAGAACAACACTGGATCCCATTGACCTTCATTGTATGGACAAAAACACAGGGACGTTTTTAAAATACATTTAAAGTGAAAAAAGGAAATCATTTAAGTTTGAAACTTGAGAGGGTGAGAATTATCATTTTTAGTGAACAATCTACTGAATTTGAGATACCGATATTCTAATGCAGTCACTTCATGCTAATTGTGCTATTTTCATTTTCATATTTTTAACCTAAAACTACTGAACTCTATCATCAGCTCTTTGAAGACATGTATACAACAGCTACGTGCACTACGCACCATCAACTTTCGTTGTTTGCACTGAAACATATGGAGGTCTGTGGCAGACTATCAGTCATCCTCTTACCACTGTCTTGTTTGTTCCACATTGTTTCCTTCCCATTGTCCTTGAGTACAAAGATAACCCTGTGAAATTCCTACAGAGCCTCTGACAAAATGGGAGCAACTGCTGACGGACATTGAGAACACATAAAGCAGATGCCCCGTTTGCAAAGGTCTCCAAGCGCATAAATAAACGTCAAGTGGTACATGTTGGCACCCTTGCAAGCCATATACATACTACTTAAGTTACATGGCCAACTGAGGCAAAACGACGCCGGTCACAAGACAAGTGTTTATTATTAACCAACAAGCAGCATTGTATTGAGTTAAAGTTGAAAGACCGAAACAGAAGAAGTAGTCATTGTTTGTTTTCTTGGCATAACCATTTGTTCGGTTTGCATAGTGGAAAATTGGTAACAATTTATTTTACATTCGTGTTTCGCATGTACATACGTAATTACAATAACTTGGTAACCCTGAACCTATCCCTAAGCCTAACCCATGTAGTTAGCTTACATTATGCAGTACTTACTTAGGTAAGTACACTGTAAGTAAAGGTCATTGCATGTACTATAAAATAAAGTGCAACCAAAAAATGAGTTCATTAAGCAAATGAACAAAGATCAATTCATATAAAATATGATATTCATCTGTTATTCTCGTTACTGGATGTCTGAAGGGGTCAACTGGCTGTTAAGACCATTTGTTAACCAAAAGGATGAGAGGTGAAAGTTTAAGATGCTGCTAGATGTCTTTTAAATCACAAGGGTCTTCTCACAGTCTTGTGAGATGTCAAGCCAGCAGTTATTCTCCTGATTTACGGCAATATGTCTCAAGTACATTCTGCTGTGGTTTAAGGTTGCAGGATGGTTGGTTCCTCTGTGAACCTTTGAGGAGCTCCTCCCTATATTCAGACTCCACCTCCAGCACTGTTCTTCACCTTCAACACTAAGGTTTACCCGCATACAGTTCATACAGCGTTCAGCCTGGCAAGCAGCGGCTCTTCATCAAAGATCCACTGTTTAATTTAGAAGTTTTCAATTTGATTTGTTGAATATATTAATCGTTTGATTTGTTTTGCAGGTCTCAAGCCGTATGCACTCGACAGAAAGGAGGACACTTGACGCAGGTGAGACAGATGAAATAAAGAAATACTGTAGTATTATCATTAAAAACATTTTAGTTATTTTTTTTATCTTGAACATTTACTGTGGATGTTTTGAGCATTATCCCTTTAATCACTTTCAGTGTGGAAGACGTTTAGAGGACACACTTTAGTCCATCAGAGATGCACCCTTCATATTTGGTAGACACCATGACTGCAACGATCTACCAAAGAAAAAGTCTTGGGTTTCATTCATGCAAGAAATAAGAAATAATGTGGTAGGTGCTTTTTTCATTCTAGAAGAAAATATAGCAAACGTTAAACTGTATTCTGTAAGACAATATACATATATTGTCAGTCGGGTAAAGCAGCATTTGTCATAAATTATGCAAGCACAGGGTTTCTACGCAGTTTGGAAAAGTATGGAATTTGATTTGAGTAATTTCCAGGTCTGGAAACGTATGGAAAAAAGAAAGCAGTGTATGGAAAAATATTTGCATTTCCAGACTTTTTGCCCCTATTTAGTTTTCTATAATAGAAAATTAAACGGATAGTTCACCTTCAGTTGCTCGTCCCCATTGACTTGTATAGTGTTTTTTTTTTCCATACTATGGAAGTCAATGGGGACCAGCAACTTAAAGTGAACTCAAACATATGAATTCAAGGTGCACTTTTTCATTCATCAAAAATGCAGGTTATAAGCGTTTTGGGTTTATTCTCACGATATTCTTTGCACCATATTACAAAGCCTCTAAAAGGATCTTTGCAAAAATTAAAAATATGCAGACTTATTGTGCCACAGAGTGTGTTAAAGCAGACTTAAAGGGATAGTTCACCCAAAAATGAAAATGTGATGTTTATCTGCTTACCCCCAGGGCATCCAAGATGTAACCGATATAAATACTGTTCAGTTTCTTGCTCAGACCGATTGTTTTGTGTCTTTTCACATCAATGTATCATCACGAGCCGCAGGGTTTAATTTGGTTTTGTTTGTGTATGTTTTATGACTCTCAAAGCCGTGATTCCCATCCACTGACATTATAGGACTGACAGACTGCAACGGTTTGAGTTAAAAATCTCCGTTTGTGTTCTACTGAAGAAACAAAGTCACCTACATCTTGGATGCCCTCGGGGTAAGCAGATAAACATCACATTTTAATTTTTTGGGTGAACTATCCCTTTAAGGCCTTGAAATATGACGTACTGCCCAAAAGAAAGCCTAATTTTGAACATGTTTCTACAGTACCAGTCTTTTTTATAGAACCTTGAACTTGGCAAATAGGACAATGCACACAGCTGTATTGAGCCATCAGCCCATTTTGTGCCATTGTTTCTCCTCCGCCACAGAGGATGCATTAAATTGGACATTAGGACTTATATTCGAGGTACTATCCTAAGGGAAGCCAACTTTTCTTTATTTTTTTTCACTCATTTTCTTCGTATTAAGATGGCAGTGACGCACAAAGGAAATAGGTTATAGTATATATAAAACTAGACATTGTAATGCGGAACCACACAAAAAAAAAATCCCATGCGTATGTCAATAGTTTCTCAAAGGCACAAAAAAAGTTTCTTGTGTGTGTGCAAAAGTCTGTTTTTAGGGGCTCTATATGTTGTCACTTCGAGAAAATCAATAAATAAACCCCTGAGAAAATAAAAATATTTGTATACATACAGACGTGCAGATGACTGTACTATATACCAAATATCAATTTGAAAAATAAATGTTAAATATGGTCTGGAAATCTACTGAGGTTTGGAAATTTGAGTCTGGAAAAGTGGAATTTTAAGATGGAAAATGTGTAGGAACCCTGCTTGCAACTTTTCTAATCAATATGAAATAAGCTTTTATAAGTAAAATGTCATGCGTAAGTTTTACCACCATAATGAGTTAGAAATTAACTTCAGTAAATTCATCATATGCAATGAATTGGAAAAGTAGTGCAAATTTCATGCACTACAAACATTCAGTTTCTTAATTAGTACATTTTTAAATTGGAATTTCAGGGAAAAAAGAAGATCAAAAAAGTGTATATCAATTATATTTACATGTATATAATGTTATTTAAATTGGAGCGATGGCCAATTTTTCAGATTTACTAAGTTACTGTATTGTTGGTTGCTAGCATTTCTACATTACTGCAGTATTTAACATGCTCCAGGAGGTTGAGCATGTGAATTGATCTGTCTGTATTCCCATTGGTAATCACTACAGCACTCTCGTTGTATTTTTTCATAAAGTTGAACTTAAATAGAGTTGACCACCAATAATCTCTGGTGCTTATGGTGCATCGAATTGCATATTCCCAATTAAAATGCATCTGGTCATTTGGAAAATTTGCAAAGATAAACTCATTTAGATCAAAATGTATTTTGAATAATTGAGCAAATGGATGACTAATGCAAAACCAATAAAATGTAAATATATACACAAATATATGGTTTACTCTGGGAAGCCTGTACGTTCCTATTAATAGGAAAGTGCCTACCAAATATCAAATAACTCTTTAAATCATTGTTTTGAAATATGACAGACCACAACAAAAAAAGTTTCATCTGCACACTTTATTCTAAAGAACTACAGGTAATGAAGTCAAGAAGCACGGAGTCAAACCAAACAAGCCTTTCAGAAAGATGCAAGTGAGAGCTTCATTCTTCATCGTGCCCTTTCTGTGAGAGGGAGAGGGAAGAGAAAGAAAAGAGTTTGGAAGGTATATATGTTATTTGTTTTAGTTTTTCCAATAAATCAAATCTTAGACTCACTTTGACGCTATACACAAGGAGACCCATAAAAGACAAAAAAAGCTTTAGGTCTGAAAAGTCTAGAAACTCATATTTACAAAATTCCAAATTACAAAAGTTCTCTTACTTTGAATGGTGAAAAGGTTAAACATTGTTCATTGCTCCACTGAGTCTTATAGTCTAAGATAGAATCACACCAAATATTGCGTAAAATTGAGATAACTTACCTTAGATCCTGTGTCCCGACTCTTAGCTCTCAGCTTGTTGACCTGAGATTCAGCAATATCAGCCCTCTCCTCTGCTTCATCCAGCTCATGCTGCATTTTACGGAACTTGGCCAGATTAGAATTAGCCTGTTCCTCCTGATTAAAACAAAAGGTTGTTGGCAAAGACAATGTACAGAACAGTATATATACAGTAAAGGGATGACGAAATGAACTCACCGCCTCCTCAGCAGCTCTCTTGTAGGACTTGACTTTCAGCTGGAGTTTATCCACGAGGTCTTGAAGGCGAGCCAGATTCTTACGGTCTTCCTCAGTCTGTTAATAGACCTTTGATTATTTTTGGTCTGGGTGGTTTGAGGATAGAGAAATCGTATTGAATAGTGAAAGTGACCTGGTAGGTGAGCTCCTTGATGCGTCTCTCATATTTACGAACTCCTTTCACAGACTCGCTCGCCTTTCTCTGTTCTATCTCCACCTCATTTTCCAGCTCTCTCACCTACCCAAACCGAAAATGTATACATTTTTTAGAAATCTATTGATCTCTGAACCCAAATTCTCATAACTAATATTCATCTTCACGAAAGTAAGGCATTTTGAATTAAAAAAACTAAACAATTAAGAACTGAGTTTGATAAACTAACCCTGGCTTCCAGTTTCTGGACCTGCTTCTTGCCTCCCTTCATGGCGATCTGCTCAGCTTCATCCAGACGGTGCTGCAGGTCCTTGATGGTCTGCTCCATGTTCTTCTTCATGCGCTCCAGATGAGCGCTGGTGTCCTGCTCCTTCTTCAGCTCTTCTGCCATCATGGCAGCATCAGTGATGGCCTTCTTGGCTTTTTCCTCAGCATTCCTGCACTCCTGCACTGCCTCCTCAACCTCAGTCTGAAGCTGAGTATTATCTCCCTCCAGCTTCTTCTTCTGATTCAGCAGACTGGTGTTCTAAACATAGACAATATTGACATTCATATAGTTTCTAGATGATATTGTGAGGGTTGCTACTTGTGTTTGTCTAGTACAGAGCTGTCATACCTGAGAATGCAGGAGCTGAACTCTCTCACTGACATCCAGCAGTTCCTGCTCAGCCAGTTTCCTTCCTCTCTCAGTCTGTTCCACCAGGGATCTCAGCTCATCCAGTTCAGCCTGCAGCAGATTGTTGCGTCTCTCCACAATGGCGATGTTCTCTTTGAGATCATCATTACTGCGAAGAGCGTCATCCAGCTGCAGTTGGACATCCTGGAAAAAAACAAGTGTTACAAACGAAAATACTGAAGAATTTTGTTAAATTTTCACTTTTTTAACTAACAACATTTTGGTTTAAAACATAATCTAGCATACTTTGAGATGTCCATGAAGACCCTTGAGTTGCTTCTGGGCTTCTGAAGCCTGTCTGTTAGCCTGGCTAAGAACTTAGCCTTTAAAAAGTACTAATAAGTTTGATTTGTTTATTCTTTTCAAGAAGTTCTAGTGCAGTGGTCGCCAACCCGTTGATTGCTATCGACTGGTTGAGCTCCCAAAAATAACAGAAAAATACATTACATTTCTCCAGTCTGTGTAGTGTATTTTTAATTATACTTATTTTTCTGTTATTTTCGAAAGCTACTGGGACAGTGATAAAGAAAAATACATCATGCCTGAGTCCGTAAACAGGATGTTAACAGAGGCCAGACACGCTGAAGACGGACGCAAAGAGGAGAAAATACTGTAGCAGGCAGAGCAAACTCGCTGCTCAAAATACAGGAAGAAAATATAAATATTGAATTGGGGGTGAGTGGTTATATGAATATATCACTGAAAGGAACTGACTGTCTTCAGAAAAGTTTTGATTGCAAATGCAATTGCATTTTCTTCTCCTCTTACCTCCGTATAAAGTAGTACTTATAAGCACAATGCTGCTTTGTTTACAGCGGCAACCAAGGAAACACTGTATCGTTGCTGTTACATAAGGGCCACCTGCTGTCAGAGAGTGAATTTGCATCTCATTCAGCCCGTCTGCTGTTTCTGTTTCATGCAGATATGTTTTATGTTGCATAATTTCACAAAGATAAAGTCAGATCGTTCCGTTTTTGCTTTAAATTTTTAAATTATACAATCTAATTAAAATCAAAGCAACTGCTCATGCAACATGTGTGTAGCATCTTTGTTGGATCATGATTAAAATGCAGTGGTTGCCTCTAATTTCAAATGGCTACAGATATTTTTGTTTAAGGCCAGTTTGTTTGTTATAGAGCAAATAAACAATAAATAAATTTGCTTTAAAAAAATCGGCTAATTTGCTGGTTAAAAACAAAACATCATGAAACATCATGATCGGTGCATCACTAATTAAAATACTAAATAAAAGGCTTCAAATTGGAAGGACAATCTGGGCTGTCTTTTTCTATCAGTTCTTCAATAGGTAGATATTGTCTTTCATAAAAGCTGAGGTCAGGGATATTGGGCTTAAAAGGTTGGTGACCATTGTTCTAGTGTATAGCTGGAAAAACTAGACCTGCTACATCTACACATAACACAATTTACCTCAGCTTCCTCCAGAGCTGCTTGAATTTCAGTTTTTTCCTGCTCCAACTGCTTACGAATTTTCTCTAGTTCATGAATGTTCTTTCCACTCTCACCAATTTGTTCAGTGAGATCAGCAATCTCCTCTGTTTTTTAGGGAAGATAATATAGGTTAATGCATAAAAAGTCAAGAGAAATATTTACATTTTGTGATATGTGAATTCTTAGATGACTAATAAACAAAGGGCACCTTGGAGGTTCTTGTTTTCTCTCTTCATGGTCTCCAAATGATCCAGAGACTCCTCATAAGAGTTCTTCAGTTTGAACAGTTCAGTGCTCAGAGATCTGGCTTCCTTCTGGGAGCTTTCCAGCTCACTCTGAGACTCCTCATATTTCTGCTTCCATTCAGCTAGGACCTGTTTGATAGTTTCAAAGACTTTGATTAGCTACCATTGGAGATTGATGAATACTGAAAGATTATTTATCTATAAGTAAGCGTGTTTTATTCACCTTGTCAAAGTTTCTTTGCTTCTTGTCCAGAGCAGCAGCAGCAGCATTGGATCGCTCCACATCCACCATGAGATCTTCAATCTCATTCTGCAGCCTGTGCTTGGTCTTCTCTAGTGAGGAGCATTTAGCATTGACTGCTTCCACAGCTTCTTCAGCATCTTGCAGACGCTGGGCAAGTTTCTTCCTTCATGAATAACAGAATCAGTCAGATGTTTGTATGGTATGCTACATGGAAAACCCAAGTATTTCTTGTTCATACTTAGCATCCTCCAGCTCCTCAGTCCTCTGGATGGCATCAGTTTCATACTTGGTTCTCCACTGAGCCACCTCAGAGTTTGCCTTGGACAGACTACGCTGCAGCTCAGCTTTGGCTTCCTGCTCCTCCTCATACTGTTCCCTCAGCAGATCAGCATCATGACGAGCAGACTGAACTGCATGAGCCAGGGCATTCTTAGCCTAAAAGATATTTAAAATTAACGTTTTCTGTTATGGAGAATGGCCCATAGCTGTAGCATAAGACTAGTCTCTTTGAGGGGTGTGGGTTTGAATCCTGCTGCTCCTAGAAGAGCTTATTGGGTGACAAGGCAGTGCAGTAATTAAGGTGAATGACTTTGTGGGTAGTAGTAGTTGCAATACCTTGACTTCCTCCTCTAGTTGTCGTTTGAGGTCCTCAATCTGCTGGGTGTAGGACTGCTTGCCTCTTGTTAGCTGAGAGACCAAGGAATCCTTCTCTTCCAGCTGTCTAGAAAGCTCCCCTAAATAGAATTATAACCATTATATTACAGAAAGTAGTGTGTGATCTTAGGAATGTGTTAAAAAAAACAACAAATAAAGTAATAGCCTATCAGAGTACATACCATTTTCGGTTTGCAACCTAGCTTTTTGCATGGTAAAGTTATTGATGCTGCGTTGTCCTTCTTCGTATTTTGTTCTATATTCTGACATCTGGTCCTCGAGGGTCCTGCACATTTTCTCCAAGTTTGCCTGGATACATATCATATAAATGAATATGAAATACAGAAGAAAGAGCACATGATTCTAAAGAACAGCTGAAGTGAAGACAAGTAAAAATGCTAATGTGGAAACAAGTATTCATCACCTTGGCCTTGGCAAGCTGCTCCATGTTGGAGACCACATCGTCCAGTTCCAGTCTGAGTTCACTCTTCTCTTTCTCCAGCTTCTGCTTCACTCTCTGAAGGTTGTCAATCTGCTCTCCCAGATCAGCTACACTGTCGGCATGTTTCTTCCTCAGTGTAGCTGCAGTGGACTCATGTTGCAGAGTGGACTCTTCAAGGTCTCTGCGCAGTTTCTGTAACTCTGCTTCACGTTTCTTGTTCATCTCGATCTGGGCAGCAGTGGCTCCACCAGCCTCCTCCAGCCTCTCGCTGATCTCCTCCAGTTCTCTGGACAGATCAGCTCTCTGTTTCTCAACTTTGGCACGAGCAGCTCTCTCAGCCTCCAGCTCTTCCTCAAGCTCTTCAATACGAGCCTGGTATTGTAAGGAAAAGCAAAGTTAAAGCTAGAATTCCTAACTGTCCAAATATGTAAACTATTAAGAATGATGAATTTTACCTGCAACTCCTTCAGTTTCTTCTGGAGTTGGGCTGCCATTGCTAGTTCATCTTCAATCTTGCTATTGAGCTGGCTGATCTCAAAATCTTTCCTGTGTTGCAGAAAATATTTAATAAAATATATCAATAAGGACTCTGATTGTTATTAGTATTGTGGTAAAATTATTTCACCCCCTGGAAAACACACTTTTTAATCCTCTCTTCCAGTTGTTGTTTGTCATTTTCCAGGTCCATCACGCTCTCTTGGGTCAACTTTAAGTCTCCCTCGAGCTTCCTCTTTGCCCTCTCCAGGTCCATACGAAGTTTCTTTTCCTGTTCCAGGGAACCCTCAAGCTGGAAGGACAATAGTATTTAGCATTTTTGTTTCATGGTTAATTTACTTCAGAAGTATCAACAAACTACTCACATCATCCACTTGTTGCTCCAGCTTGGCTTTGGCTTTAGTGAGTGTGTTGACTTTGTCTTCCTCACTCTGGAGGTCATCCAGCGTTTGCTGATGGGCCTCCTGCAGAGCTTTCTTCTCCTTGGTCAGCTTAGCAATGATCTCATCCAAAGCTGCCATCTCTTCTGTCAGGTTTTTAACCTACAGAATTGTGTAATTGTATCAGGAGACTCCTAGCAAACCAATCTTACATCTCAGACATGTTCAGTGTTGAAAACTGACCTTGTTTTCAGTAGCATGTTTCTCTTTCTCCACTTTGGCCAGAGTGAGTTCAAGATCATCAATGTCCTTCTTGAGCTCAGAACATTCATCCTCCAGCTTTCGTTTCTTGGCAGTCAGCTCAGCATTCATTTCTTCTTCATCCTCCAGTCTCTCAGTCAGCTCTTTGACTTTGGCCTCAAACTGGATCTTGTTCTTGATCAGACCCTCACATCTCTCCTCAGCATCGCAAAGATTATCTTGCTCCTGTTTACAGATACAGAAAATTATTTATATTCATACTAATGTCTTTGTAACTATACTTTTTAATTACACATTTTATTCATTGATTCATGAAATCATGAACTTACAGCTTGGACTTGAAGTTGTAGGTCGTTCTTCTCTTGGAGAAGAGTAACCATCTTTTCCTCAAGCTCCTTTCTGCGAGCTTCAGATTTGGCATAAGCCTCCTTCAACTTCAGGAATTCTTCCTTCATGTTGGCCATCTCTTTCTCTGCTTCAGCAGATCTCAGCAGCGGTTTGATCTTGAAGTAGAGCTTCATCCAGGGCCAATTCTTGACACCCATGAAGGCACGTACGTTCCACTGGATCACAAGCAAGGCATCTCTGCCAAATAAAACAGTTTCTGTTCCTTTTGTCTCTTTCTATTGTGTATTGAAAGATTTAGATGCCCACCCAGTTACCTTCGTTCAACAAGCTTCTGGAACTCAATTCTTGAGAGAAGACCACGTGATCTAGCTTGAAGATTGGTGATGATGAGAGCAAGACGCTCGTCTCTCATTTCTTCAAGGGTACCCAGCAGACCAGCCTTGAAGAACACCTTTAAAAAGATGTTATGTCAGTGACCTATGATTAACACATAGACAGAACAGGCAGTCTGTCAAAGTCATTAGTGCACAAACAAACAGATAAATGCTGAAATTGCCTTAGAGCCATGGTACGCTTTTCACGTATGTCAGCCTTTTAGTTCCTTACTTTTACAGCAGTTGTCTCAGCACATTAAACTGGGATAGACGAACATATTATAAAACTGAAAAATAGGGGTTGCACCGACTAATTAACTAGTCGACTTCAGTGCTCTGCCATGATGCTTTAAGCTTGACGTCGACTAGTCGCTGGTCCTATAGATGGCGCAGCAGTATAAGAAATCTTTGAAGGACTTCCACATTTATGCTCCGTTTCCAAACAGTTAAAATGACAAATAAATGCATACTCTGAAAGCGCTCCACAAGACATGTGTGATTATAGTACTGGATGATCGAAATGTAACGCACATACATAGGCTACAGACAGTAGCTCGTACATCTCATTCAGCACGGAAATGTACTGTCAACACTGTTCTGTGATTTCTCAATAAAATAGCTTAGAAACTGAAAAGTTCAAACATATATTTCTTAATAACTAAATCCCACAGCTTCACTACTACAGTCGTGGCCAAAAGTTTTGGCAGTGGCATAAATTTTGTGTTTTGCAAAGTTTGCTGCTTAAGCTTGTTGTGGTGTTCATTCACATTGTTTCTAGATTATTGTGTATTGTGTTGGATCATCAAGAACTTCAAGGAGAGAGGTTCGACTGCAGTGAAGAAGTCTTCAGGATGTCCCAGAATGTCCAGCAAGCGCCAGGACCGTCTCCTCCTGAGGAGTCAGCTACGGAATCGTGTCACCACCAGTGCAGGGCTTGCTCAGGAATGGCAGCAGGTTGGTGTGAGAGCATCACAAGGTGTTTGTCACAGCTCCAGACTTATTTGTTCATTAATGACGTCATCAGCGACTAGTAAACTTCAACTCGACTTTCATCACATAAAAGTCGACTTTAAAAAATCAGAAGTCGTTCAACCCCTACTGAAAAAACTACATACAGAATTACATAAATTCTAATTCTAAACAAATACCTTAGTATGTCCAAACTTGTACTGGTTGTGGTCAATATCCAAAGAGCCCAATAACTTCTCAGCTCCTTTCCTGCTGTCAATGAACTGACCGTCTGGGATGGTAGCAGGGTTCAGGATACGATATCTGTTGTTGCATAATAGTTGGATAATATTGGATAATAATTATTTTTGGTGAAGTGCATACATTTTTCACCCAAGTGCAACTCAGATGTCCTGTATTCATAAGTGAATGTACCTCTGCTTGAAATCTCCATACAGGATCCTGTTGGGGAAGCCCTTTCTGCAGATTCTGATGCCCTCCAGCACACCATTACAGCGCAGCTGATGCATGACCAGAGGATTCTCCATCGCCCCAGGAGTCTTAGTCTCATTTGGAATGATGCAGCGCACAAAGTGAGGGTGAGTTGACCTCAAGTTGGTCATCAGCTTGTTCAGGTTCTCCTGTTGGTAGATATTATCAATCACTCTGCCAACATATATTTTAGGTTGTCATACTCATTAAAGAGATTAAGAAACCAAATCATACTATATTACGGAAATCATTTTAGTGTGTAAAACACTATATGTTACCCGGTGAAGAGCAGACACGGTCTGGAAAGAAGAGCCCTTTTTCTTCTTCTCCTTTATTTTGCCGCCACCTTCCGCCAAGGCTGTTGCAAGAAATAAACTGTTTTTTCTTAAAAATTAACCTTGAATCAAATTCTTAATTGTCTCAGATTTTTCCCCCTTTGACATCAACAAAAAAAAAACACACCTGAGTCAGCACTAGCATAATTAGCAAACAGGTTAGACAACAGTTTCATGGTGGACTTCTGATACAGGCCAACAACCGTCTCATTAAGAGGGTCCTTGTTCTTCACCAGCCAGTTATTGATGTTGTAGTCAACTGTGCCAGCGTAGTGAACCAGGGCGAAATGAGCTTCTGGTTTACCCTTGACAATCCTGGGCTTCTGGAAGTTGTTTGATTTCCCCAAATGGTTATCATAAAGCTTAGCTTTGAATGTTGCATCACTGGCTTTGGGGAACATGCACTCCTCTTCAAGAATGGACATGATACCCATGGGCTATAGAGAAGGCAGGTTTATACATTAAAACAAACCTTATGTAACTTGAAGCAAAAATGGATATTAAATACAGCTTAAAGATGAGATGTTCAGAAAAAAGGCTTTGTACACCCACCTTTTCAATGAGATCAATGCAAGCCTGCAAGTCCATGCCAAAGTCAATGAACACCCATTCAATACCCTCCTTCTTGTATTCCTCTTGCTCCAACACAAACATGTGGTGGTTGAAGAACTGCTGCAACTTTTCATTAGTGAAGTTGATGCACAGCTGCTCAAAGGTGTTGAACTGCAGGTGGAATAAATTGTATAATCACAATGACAACAGTAGAAAAAAACTAAAGTTCTTAAATAACAGTAATCAGTAGATGTAATCTTACATCAAAGATCTCAAATCCAGCAATGTCCAGCACACCAATGAAGTACTGACGAGGCTGTTTGGTGTCCAGGGATTGGTTGATTCTCACAACCATCCAGAGGAACATCTTCTCGTACACTGATTTGGAAAGAGCACCAGTGGCATAGTACACCTGCCCAATAAACATTAAAATGTTACAGAAAAATAAGCTTTTATGGTTAGGTTAACAGTACGTTAATGATGAGGTGATGTAAATCACAAAGTAGTTTCCACCTGCTGGACATTCTGTCCCTTGGTGACCCACTCATTCCCTACTTTAACTCTTGGGTGGCACAGAGCCTTGATGAGATCAGCAGAGTTCAGGCCCATCAGATAAGCTGATTTATCAGCATCTGACATGAATTAAAAAGAAGGTTGACTAATGAATCTATCAACCAATAACTATGCATCCTGTCAGCATTTTCTCCTGATACCAACCCTCAGTCCCATCAGCCTCTGCCTGTTCCTCGCGTTGCTTCTGCTTGAACTTCATGTTGCCGTAGTGCATGATGGCACCAATCAGCTTGTAGATGCCGTTCTTCTCCTCTTGGGTGAAGCCCAGGACATCAAACGCTTCCTACAGCAAATGTACAGTGTGTCTAATAATTCATTGCATTACATTGAATGTTATATGGACTTCAGTTCTAAAACTTGAGAAGTCAAGTATCAACAGATTTACGCATGTTTTGGATAACGCACATCTGTAGCCATCAGCTCGTCAGCATCATTAATAGAGGCCACTTGTGTCTCTCCTTGAGAGATGAAGGCGTAATCGTAAGGGTTTGCTGTGATCAGCAGCATCTCTGAGAGGAAGAACACAAGTCACTCAGACATCATGTTGTAATGTGTCATAGGCAGGTCTTGCTGTTACTCATTTTTTTGCCCACCCAGCAGCTCCGGTTTCTTCTGAGACAGGATCTGGTAGAAGATGTGGTAATCTCTCTCAGCCTTGAGCTGGAAAGTCACACGAGACTTCTCCAGAAGATCTGTCAAGGAGAACATTTACTTTAAAATCATTAATGCATTGTGCATTATTTTAAAATGGAACCAAGCATTGGTTTTCTTACAAGTTTCTATATCCGCAGAAGCGAGTTTGCCATTTGCAGCAAAGTGAATGCGGATAAACTTGCCCTGTTTAAAAACAAAAAAAATCACCATGTCTTCTGTTAGTAAAAGCAGTTCTTTAGTTTGTTCTACAGTTTTCAACTATTTCATTCACTTACAAATCTAGATGAGTTGTCATTTCTGATGGTCTTGGCATTGCCAAAGGCCTCTAGAGCAGGATTACACTGGATGATTTGATCCTCCAGAGTACCCTAAAAAACACAACATTTGAAATTTGTGTATGATGAATGGAAATTAAACAAAATGCCAGTCCAATAAGTTTTATTTTAAATTCAGATCTTCTCCGTTTACCTTTTTTTCACTGGTCTCCTTCTTTGAAGGACCAGCAGCAATGCTGGCAAAGTACTGAATGACTCTCTTGGTGTTCACAGTCTTTCCAGCACCAGATTCTCCACTTAAGGTTTAAAGGTAACATGTTAAGAACTGCACTACATTTTTTTAAACTATTATAGAAAGTGATAAACAGAAGCAGACTTACGTGATAAGAATCGACTGGTTTTCTCTGTCTGAAAAGGGCAATAACATATGAAATAACATTAGTTACTGTATGTTCTAACCAAACTAAAATTAATGCATTTAATAAAAAGCAACTAACCATATAATTGTGCATAGTTAGAAGCTCGAAATTGATAAACTTCAAAATGGGGAAACCACTTCCAATTATTTTATGTTAGTGTTGTCAAACGTCATATATCAAACTATTTTTCCATTATCTGTCACTTGATAGAAACTAGTCAAATTAGGCAGATGCCAACATGGACAAGTTGTGTGACAGTCTCAAAAACCACAAACAAAACTATGTAAAGTAGAAAAATAGTGCATACGAGAAAATCAGATACAAGTTTCAACACACAGTTTTCATTTATTGGTATTCATTTATTTTGGTGTCAGGTTGATGTGATATCTGGGTCCTAAACTAAAACCAGTCAAGAACCAGTGGTGTCAAGTAGACGCACCTGACAGCATGTACTGGTAGGCGTTGTCAGAGATGGAGAAGATGTGAGGAGGAGCTTCACTCCTCTTCTTTCCTCTGTAGGCCAGAACGACTTCCTGGTTGTACACTGGCAGCCACTTGTAGGGGTTGACAGTGACACAGAAGAGCCCAGAGTAGGTCTGTAAGAGATTCACAGCAGCTTCAGATCTGCTCATACGTGATAAAGTGAAACTGTGAGTGTTTTAAGACTCACGTAGATCATCCAGGCTGCGTAACGCTCTTTGAGGTTATACAGCACAGCGGGCTCATGCAGGAAGGTGAACATCGCCATGTCCTCAATTTTATCAAACTTTGGCGGGTTCTGAGGGTGAATATCAGCTTCTTTCACAGTTACGGTCTGTAAAAAGCAAATATTCCAACAGTTATTACTCAAAACGATAAGTTCCTCTAATGTAATGAAGTAATACTCAAGAGTTCAACTTTTACTTACTTTGCCTTTTTCCGTCTCACAGGTGACTTTATCACCTTCCCGACTCGAAACGGTTCCTTTCACATACTCCTCTGCAGCATCAGGAACAAAACATTCCCTTTTCATGTCAAAGAGGCGAGTTTGGGCCTCCAGACGCTCCCTGTCTGACTTCCTGAGGTACGAAGCAGCAGCTCCAAACTCCGCCATCTGGGCATCCCCCATCTTTCACCCTGCTCAATTAAATTCAATTCAAGTTTATTTGTATAGCGCTTTTTACGATACAAATAGTTGCAAAGCTCACAAGTGCATGCACACAGATTACTATATATATATATATATATATACTGTATGTATGTATATATATATATATATAGGAGCCTATTTGGATGCTTAAGACACATATAAAACCAGATATATACCACAAATTTTAAAGAAACAAAACAAAAACGGTGTATCCAATATTTCACTAAACTCAAACAGTGAAAGCTTAAAAATGTTAAAAAAAATAATAATAATAGTACAATAAATATATAAAAATCAATTTTAAAAGTATCTAAAAATATACAGGAAACACTAGGGTTTTTTTTCCTTACTGCTATGAGGCAAAAAAAAAACACCTCATACATATAAGTTATTAAAAGGTGCTTCAAGCCACAATCAGTCATTTGACCCTTGTTAATGAAGCTATATTGCTGTAAAACCAAATGTACAAATTTCGTTATCAAACACATGCATTACGACCATGAAACACTAATGTGAGGTGCATTACCTCTTGACAGCTGCCGACCCAGAAAGTATTACCACAAAAGCTCCCCTACAAGCAATGCGATCAGAGATAATGGTTCAAAATCCATCACCATGAATTACAAAGTTATTAGAATTCCAAATAGAATTCAAAATATTGATTAAAGAAAGATTTCAGCTTGCTTGGTGACTTTTAAAGAGTTGCATATTACCTGTTCACAAGTTGTAGGCTTGAGGGAAAGTTGAATGGCCGAAGCTGAGGATCCTCTCAACAGTGTGTCCTTCCTCTCTTTTATAAAGCCACTATCCATCTAAATAAGGGAGTTGGCACACTGTTATGCCAAACTGCTATTGTGTTTGGTTCAGCTGAGGTAGGGGAGGGATAAGCATAGTTTTTCATAAGCACCAATCATTCCACCGCTGCCAACAACATCCCATAATGGATAATAATTACAGGAGGACAGTTAAAATCACCAAAGACAAAGCTTTCACCATTAAGTCCTGTTTGTATTCGAAATATGATAAAATCATGATTAAGCATGATTTTTGCCCCCCAGCCAATCTGAAAAATACAACAGCTTGTTGCATCATAAATATGTATAAATGCACATATAATTTTGGAGTTATAAGTATATACCTTTGTTTTTGTTCTAAACTAGCTTTGTAGATGTCTAATAAAGTCACAGGCTAATAACCAGACAGGTAAGTAATCCTAATAAAGTAACTGTTGAGATTCAACCATGGCGTTTGCTTTCTTTCATTTTCTCCTAATGCATCAACATCAGTACATCAACAAAGCACTATTTCTCATATTTTAAAGACACAGACTTCATCTATATCACTTGTTTTGATTGATTACTGTATGCAACAAAAGGAAAAAATGGGGATGTAAACTCTTCATCCAATTTTTGCTATTCATGGAATCATTTTTTATGATGGAATCAATTACTAAGGACAACAGAAGTTTGAAATGTCAGTGAACAACTGTGGTGAACACTGAAGGTCAGTGAGCGACAGATGAGATGATTCCTTGCCTCATTGTCACAGGATCGTCCCCTCATTTGTCCTTGGGTACAAAGATAACCCTGTGAAATTCCTGGAAAGTGACGCCCATTGACTGAGAATCACAGGTTAGCACTTCCATTTATGTAACGCTGTGGAACGCTTCACTGAAAGACAAATATAAACAAAGGAAGAGTTATGGACCACTTTGTTTTATTGCAGTGGTGAAACTAAAGCGGTGATGGCCTTGCTCTGATATCCTGTGCATGCGTCCACCATCACAAGACAAGCGAGACATATGAGGTATCGTCTTTCTGTCGGGTCAAACGTTTGGTTGCCTGCCCAGTACTGCTGCATATGTGCCTCTGTCATGGTGAGATTAAACTAATAAAACACAGTTAGCTTTCTTATTCTGATCTAGTTCTGTTGTTGATCTTTTACTATTGTCATTTGGATGGTTATAGAAACTAAACATTTGAAATCACTAATTAGGGAAGAAGTGTTTGTATAAAGGCTACTTGCCAACAGACAAGTATGGTTTCAATCAGTGTGACAATGAAGAGGAGCTATAATTAGATGTTCGGCCAAGTGAAGGCAACCAAGCAGCAAATGTCAGATGTTAACAAGGTGCAAGTGTTCAACAAGTGAGATCGTTTTCATTGTGCATGCCTTCATAACATCTATAACCAAACCCTCAGAGACTTGAAATCTCCAGGCAAGAATCTCATAAGGACGAGCAGTCGATTGATCTACAGGATTTACAGTACGAGAGAGGTTGCAAGCAGCCAGCTGTCTGAGAATCATAATGGTAATTCAATAGAGCTACGAGGCTAAATTAGTCTCGAAGAGACTATTATTTGATATTGTCTAATGTTATACTGAAATACATTTCTATTTAAGGCTGTCACTAACGATTATTTTGAAAATCGCGAAATCGGATAATGTGGGAACCCTGCATAAGGAATTTTGTTTTTGTATAGTTGATACACTTTTAATAGCGGCTTGTGTAAACATTAGGGGGCGCTATAGTAAAGCTTTGCAGGATAAACAAACTGACCTTTGCGACCATTACAGAATCAGGAGCTGCTGTCCGGAGTGTTTTTATGGTGAATCATTGGCCTCGTCTGAAATGAGCTCACCGACAAAAACTGAAGAGCTAAAAATACGCAAACCAGCAAAATATTGATGGACCAGAGGTACAGCAGAACATTCAACAACACCAAAGTCTGAATGCATTCAGCTTGAGACTTTCAAAGCACATATTCACTTCTAATCACTTGACAAACATACGTGATTTCACCAGATTTTATTTGTAATTAGACTTGATTAAATATTAATAATTACAGCATTGTTTAGTAAGTGTGCAATCATCAGACTTATTACTATTATCCTTTATTATTAACGTAGTAGTAATAATAATAATTCAAATTATTACTAACAATTCAGAACTATTAAGTGCATTTTAAAGAATCTAACACAAAGACGCGTTTACAAGAGAAAGCTACATAACTCATGTTTCCAATGTTCCTTATTTCATAATCAGACTGAAAATGCAATAGGCATAGACTAAATAGAAAGACATCAGACACAAATAAATCCTGACTGTCAACATTCAAATGAACCTGTGCGTTCCTTCCCTCTGCTATCATACTTGTCATCCTCGATGTTTAAGGTAAGGAACAGAGAAATAAGGGATGCTACGAGCAGTGTTATTTCCGTCTGCCTCATTAGAGGAATATTACAGGTTTATTGCAACTTAAGCTGTCAAATTATTCCACAAAATTGTTCTGCCGCCTCCCTTAGTTTGTACAAAACAGGATAAGTGTGCACAGTAAAGAATGGATGTTGCACTAGAGGAGTTAAAAGCAGAAATATGGAGGATATATTTTTTGTAATTCGCTTCTGTAATTCATCTGCGACAAAAAATAACACCTGGCTGTGCAATAGAGACATAAAATGCCATGAGAGGAGAACTGAGGCGGCCCACGCAACCCAAAGCCATGACCGCTCCCACACCACTTCCTCTGTGGACACAACAATGGGACGTTAAAATCGCCACTTTCGTGGTGCGTTTCTAAAGCAATAAGCCCCAAGAAGATGTGGTTTACAGTGAATTTATAACAGCTCAGGGGCGTTAGTTGTTGGGCTTATTGCTTTTATAAAACGGTTATAAGCAGTACGGTTTCACAAAATAAAACAGAGCAAATAAAGTGTAATGATATTAATAAAAACAGTATTCTTCCACCAAACAATGTAGTTCCTCAGAATCAGTTGTGGTTGAAACAAAGTGGTTGCCGAGCAAAACACAAACGTAAACAAAGGTGTATGTTACT
>NW_015640467.1:1308558-1311041 GCF_001515625.1 Sinocyclocheilus rhinocerous
ATTTTGGGTCAAAAAGAAACTAAAAGAGCATTTCCTCTTTTTTTTTTTTGGCAATGAAAAGGTTTCATGGATGTGAGTGCAGTGTTAGTTTGCTACTGTTAAAGCAATAATCCCCGTGAAGCCGTGGTTTACAGTGAATTTATAACAGCTCAGGGGCGTTAGTTGTTGGGCTTATTGCTTTTATAAAATGGTTATAAGCAGTACGGTTTCACAAAATAAAACAGAGCAAATAAAGTGTAATGATATTAATAAAAACAGTATTCTTCCACCAAACAATGTAGTTCCTCAGAATCAGTTGTGGTTGAAACAAAGTGGTTGCCGAGCAACACACAAATGTAAACAAAGGTGTATGTTTGTAGAGTAATTTACAACAGCTTCGAACGTGGCTCAGCCAATCAGAATCAAGCACCGGAACTATCTGTTTTATAATATAAAATCTAGTGTCTAAATGGAAGTATTTCCCGACTATTGGTTGAAGAAAAGTAGAAGCATGATGGAACTTTTGAAGTTGCCTTCACGTGATATTGGAATTATCGTGAATACAATTTTCGTAGTTGGAAATTAACGCCCTCTCAAGTTTTTACAAAGTAATTACGACTGAGGATCTTGAAACCCGAGCCATAAATTTGTCAGCGAAGAGAACTATAGCTGTACTGACTGTTAAGTTGTATTCATTTTTCCCACATCAACATTGCTTTCTTTTGCCCTTAGAGTATATTTATGTTTATAAATAACCATTTGAAGAATACTGTATTTGTTTTACACTGTGAAAACAGCATTTATTTGACCGGAATTCCTGTTTATATGGTTGTCAACAGATGGGACGCTACATTTTATTCAAAATCTGTTAAATATTCACTAAACTTCAATACATTTTGGCTCTAGTAAGATTTTTTTCACAAGAATGTACATGGTTTCCTCCATGATTTCTATTTCTTTCGGACAACAAAGCACTTGAACATGACAAACTCGTAATTACAACTTCAGAAGTAGGAAATCTCCAGTTATAGCATGTGAAGGCAGCATGAGTGGCATCTCCCAACATTTCAATTAAATATTATAACATTGGCAACAACATTACATGCATTATATTTATGCATTTGGCAAATGCTTTTATCCAGTGCATTTAGGATTTACATTTTATTACTCCAAACATTCCCCTAGGAATCAAAGCCATGACCTTGCCGTTTGTTAGCGGCATGCTCTACCGGCTATAGTATGTGAAAACTATTAATAAATGAACGACAAGAAAAACTTATGCAAACTCTTCGCTCCGTTTCCTCCCAGGGAAGCCAGAACCACACAGAAGAGATGCATAAATCACATCCCTAACCGGCTCTCTGGAGTCCAGTAGGGATCGTGCTGTTTTCTTGACCGTCTCATTGTCCATACATGCATTCTGCTGCTTCAGGAGCTAAAATAAGCGTGAGGTTACGAGGGTGTGCTAGTAACCAGCCCCGCGGCAGCGTGTGTTTACCTGATGATGGTGGGCATGACTTCAGCGGTGAACAGAATAGAGAGAGAGGCGGCCGCTTGGGACGAGAACAGGCCCATTATAGAGAACACAGTCATGGCTGACTCACTCAGATCTGCAGGGACACATTCATCTCAACGTTAGACATTATAAAGCAAAATACCTCAAAGAATTAACTGGACAATGCTTGAAACTTTGTATTGCTCGCACTTTTCGTGTTATTGCCTCCTTGCGCTATGGTATATATGATATGATCACTTGTTGAAATTTAAAGTCGCTTCGGATAAAAGCGTTTGCTAAAAGAATAAATGTAAATTTCCAGATAATTCTGTGTGCAAATCTCTTTTTAGACTTGTGAACTATTAAATGCATTTATAAAAAAAATTTCACAACAAGTAGAATTGTAAGTATTCATCTACGAGATAGTAAGTATTTGTTGTTTTAAATTTATTTATTATTATTAAAAATCATTGTGTCCAGGATGATTTTCGTAAGCGTGTTACGATAATGAATGGGATTTATGTTTATTTTTTACATTACAGTAGTGAAATTTGAGGAGAAAAGTGCTTTGAAAACCCAAAAATACTTTCTTTAATATAAAAAATATATATAATTTTAATGTAATGTAGCATTTTAAATTATAAAATTAAATATATAAAAAAATATATTATTTATATAGAAATAAAAAAAATAAAACACCTTTCATCTTTGTTTTGATTTTAGGGTGAAATAACGAAGCAAAAAACACTTACAGTCCATGAGTCCGAGCAGAATTAGGGAGGCCAGTCCGGTCAAGGTCATGGCTAGAAGAAGAATTCCACGACGACCAAACCTGTCCACCGTTGCCCAGAGCAACAGCCAGGCTCCGCCCCCTGCACATACAGACAGCAGGTACGTCCAATAGAAGCTGGGGGTGAATCCTCTGACATCACCTCTGAAGGAGCTGTAGCAGTGACTGATGCCATGAGAGATGAACCTGAACACAAGAATACACTTCAAGATACGATAA
>NW_015640467.1:1311413-1320923 GCF_001515625.1 Sinocyclocheilus rhinocerous
GATAATGTGGGAACCCTGCATAAGGAATTTTGTTTTTGTATAGTTGATACACTTTTAATAGCGGCTTGTGTAAACATTAGGGGGCGCTATAGTAAAGCTTTGCAGGATAAACAAACTGACCTTTGCGACCATTACAGAATCAGGAGCTGCTGTCCGGAGTGTTTTTATGGTGAATCATTGGCCTCGTCTGAAATGAGCTCACCGACAAAAACTGAAGAGCTAAAAATACGCAAACCAGCAAAATATTGATGGACCAGAGGTACAGCAGAACATTCAACAACACCAAAGTCTGAATGCATTCGGCTTGAGACTTTCAAAGCACATATTCACTTCTAATCACTTGACAAACATACGTGATTTCACCAGATTTTATTTGTAATTAGACTTGATTAAATATTAATAATTACAGCATTGTTTAGTAAGTGTGCAATCATCAGACTTATTACTATTATCCTTTATTATTAACGTAGTAGTAATAATAATAATTCAAATTATTACTAACAATTCAGAACTATTAAGTGCATTTTAAAGAATCTAACACAAAGACGCGTTTACAAGAGAAAGCTACATAACTCATGTTTCCAATGTTCCTTATTTCATAATCAGACTGAAAATGCAATAGGCAAAGACTAAATAGAAAGACATCAGACACAAATAAATCCTGACTGTCAACATTCAAATGAACCTGTGCGTTCCTTCCCTCTGCTATCATACTTGTCATCCTCGATGTTTAAGGTAAGGAACAGAGAAATAAGGGATGCTACGAGCAGTGTTATTTCCGTCTGCCTCATTAGAGGAATATTACAGGTTTATTGCAACTTAAGCTGTCAAATTATTCCACAAAATTGTTCTGCCGCCTCCCTTAGTTTGTACAAAACAGGATAAGTGTGCACAGTAAAGAATGGATGTTGCACTAGAGGAGTTAAAAGCAGAAATATGGAGGATATATTTTTTGTAATTCGCTTCTGTAATTCATCTGCGACAAAAAATAACACCTGGCTGTGCAATAGAGACATAAAATGGAGTAATTGACAACACGTCCCAGCTTCTGCACATACAGTACACAACTCAAGTTGCATTCCTATAATATTCCTTTAACAAAGAGTGACGTGTAACATACAGTAATAAGTGTTTCTGGTATCATGCCTCAGTCTAATCAGAGTGCCCATAAATTATCCTTGACGTTTCTCGCCCGAAGCACTGATCAGTCCTTCAGCGATCCTCTGGGCGCGCCATTCTTAGCAGCAACGTGTTAGAGAACCAATTCCATTTCTTCCATCTGGAGTGAGAACTTAAGCCTGTTTTCACAGGGATAAATATATTTCAAAACGATCATTGCCATTTTGAGCCCTTGTCTCATATTGGTCTAATATATTACTAATAAGTCACCAAATGCTACATGGGTCAGACTTCAATGTTTAGTCAAAGTGTACACCCTTGTCTCATGGTTTATGCCACTGAGCGCTAACAAGCGTTTGCGTACTCTGGACGCGGTTCGGTACCCTTCACCCCTCACACTTCATGATGGAGTCCATGTGCCACGACTCCACTGACACGTGTTAGGAATGACTACAAATACAGGATTATTAGGATGGGACTCCGAGGTCAGAGTGAAGGCTAGGTCTCTGGGTTAGGTGTAGCCAGAAGAGGAACGTTATCCCTACGTCTTCGGCCCAGCGGAGGACGGCGGTACTGTTCTCCATCCGCCAGCGTCTGTGGAAGGGGTTTGCGTTTGCTCTCCGGGAGAAGCAGGATGGAGAGGACCGCCAGCAGGGCCAGACATGGTTTCCTCCATGATTTCTATTTCTTTCGGACAACAAAGCACTTGAACATGACAAACTCGTAATTACAACTTCAGAAGTAGGAAATCTCCAGTTATAGCATGTGAAGGCAGCATGAGTGGCATCTCCCAACATTTCAATTAAATATTATAACATTGGCAACAACATTACATGCATTATATTTATGCATTTGGCAAATGCTTTTATCCAGTGCATTTAGGATTTACATTTTATTACTCCAAACATTCCCCTAGGAATCAAAGCCATGACCTTGCCGTTTGTTAGCGGCATGCTCTACCGGCTATAGTATGTGAAAACTATTAATAAATGAACGACAAGAAAAACTTATGCAAACTCTTCGCTCCGTTTCCTCCCAGGGAAGCCAGAACCACACAGAAGAGATGCATAAATCACATCCCTAACCGGCTCTCTGGAGTCCAGTAGGGATCGTGCTGTTTTCTTGACCGTCTCATTGTCCATACATGCATTCTGCTGCTTCAGGAGCTAAAATAAGCGTGAGGTTACGAGGGTGTGCTAGTAACCAGCCCCGCGGCAGCGTGTGTTTACCTGATGATGGTGGGCATGACTTCAGCGGTGAACAGAATAGAGAGAGAGGCGGCCGCTTGGGACGAGAACAGGCCCATTATAGAGAACACAGTCATGGCTGACTCACTCAGATCTGCAGGGACACATTCATCTCAACGTTAGACATTATAAAGCAAAATACCTCAAAGAATTAACTGGACAATGCTTGAAACTTTGTATTGCTCGCACTTTTCGTGTTATTGCCTCCTTGCGCTATGGTATATATGATATGATCACTTGTTGAAATTTAAAGTCGCTTCGGATAAAAGCGTTTGCTAAAAGAATAAATGTAAATTTCCAGATAATTCTGTGTGCAAATCTCTTTTTAGACTTGTGAACTATTAAATGCATTTATAAAAAAAATTTCACAACAAGTAGAATTGTAAGTATTCATCTACGAGATAGTAAGTATTTGTTGTTTTAAATTTATTTATTATTATTAAAAATCATTGTGTCCAGGATGATTTTCGTAAGCGTGTTACGATAATGAATGGGATTTATGTTTATTTTTTACATTACAGTAGTGAAATTTGAGGAGAAAAGTGCTTTGAAAACCCAAAAATACTTTCTTTAATATAAAAAATATATATAATTTTAATGTAATGTAGCATTTTAAATTATAAAATTAAATATATAAACAAATATATTATTTATATAGAAATAAAAAAAATAAAACACCTTTCATCTTTGTTTTGATTTTAGGGTGAAATAACGAAGCAAAAAACACTTACAGTCCATGAGTCCGAGCAGAATTAGGGAGGCCAGTCCGGTCAAGGTCATGGCTAGAAGAAGAATTCCACGACGACCAAACCTGTCCACCGTTGCCCAGAGCAACAGCCAGGCCCCGCCCCCTGCACATACAGACAGCAGGTACGTCCAATAGAAGCTGGGGGTGAATCCTCTGACATCACCTCTGAAGGAGCTGTAGCAGTGACTGATGCCATGAGAGATGAACCTGAACACAAGAATACACTTCAAGATACGATAAACCCACGGAAAGCAAGACCAGTCCACCTAATAATCATACAAGACACATAAATGGGGCAATATTTAAATAAGGAAATAAATGCATGCGAGTATACACCAATTTCAGTGTTCGTAAACAGTGATGACGTTTTTGTGGGCGGAGCCTATCGGGTGGCAGAAAATGACAGTTTTTAACGTAGCAGTCTATTCAAGCTATGGAATAAAAGAATAAAAATTTAAATTTTGAGTTTATATTTCAAAATTCTGACTTTTTTCTTGCAATTCCGACATTATATCTCACAATTCTGGTAAGAATAATCAACTCGTCATTCTTTCTTTTTAGTTTATAATCCCACACTTCTGGCTTTTTTTCCTCAGAATTGACAAACTCGCAATTGTTGACTTGAATAAAGTTATAAAGTCCGAACTAGGAGATATAAACTTGCATTTGCAAGAAAATGTGAGATATTGTGAGATAAAATAGGCAAATGTTATAGGTTTAAATAGTATTTCATGCATGTATTTCAACTGTAGGGCTAATACAATATGTCCCCTATATGAATATTATTGTGTAAATCAAATTTATGCTTTAAAAGTAGGGTAATCACAGCAGGTTTCATCCATAGTCTGTCCGTTTAAACGTCTGCGTTTAGCTTCAAATGGCGTCTTTGACGACAGTATTATATAAAAGTTATTTGCATTCCGATTCTGACATTCAAAGGCACAAGACATTTTTTCTCTTATTCCATGGATTTTACCCGTTTCTCTCCCACTTATTCCCAGTGTTTTTCTGCCACCACTATGCGCGCGCAGCTGCAAGTGACGTCTACTCCAAATTGGTCTATAAATAATATATAAATTAATGAATGCATTATTTAAAAAATCAATTCAAAAGTAAAGAAAAATAATAATAAATAAAGGGGGAGATAAAGCAAAAATTATGTATTTATTTTTGCTTTGGTCATCCATATTTTGCTTAATTGTCGAATATCAACTGAACAATAAATAAATAAACTTTAATTCTGACTATTTTGATGTTACTTTGCAAGAGCAGTCTGACTCCAGCATCCAAAACTTGCCCACTTCAGCACCTCAGGCAAGAAGTTTATCAGTAGGAATGACTTACGAAGTGAATCCCAGCACACACAGGTTTTTCCAGATGTTTCTGCTGTGTAGCAGCTCTGGGAAGGACAGGTGAGGACGTCCAGGAGACGAGGACGATTCTGTGTCCAGCTCTGCCACATTAGACACAACAACGCACCGTTTGTTCCTTGAGAACTGAACTAACATCAGACGAAAACCTCCGGCAGAAACTGTTTGCCTTCCAAAATGAATGTGCAAACACTTTCCAGCGCAAAAGATATTTTTAAACTGACCCGTGAAGCTGTCGTCATCTCTCTGCCGCTCGCTGAAGGAATTCATGTCTCCCGTCCTCTCGGAGAGCAGAAGCCAGCGCGGCGATTCGGGAAACACTCCCGGGATCCTGAAGACAAACAAGCGGCAGCTAAAAGAGCAGCTTCATAATGTCTCCCGTCCTCTCGGAGAGCAGAAGCCAGCGCGGCGATTCGGGAAACACTCCTGGGATCCTGAAGACAAACAAGCGGCAGCTAAAAGAGCAGCTTCATACAGTAATAAGATAATCTGCTCAACAGACAGCACAACTGGGATGAAGCGACACCGTGGCACTAGCGGGACGGTCTGGTAGTATAGAAACGAAGGTGATTCGTCATTACTAACGAGCGCTAATGTGCGCTGGCTGCACTCAAACCTCTGAAGCTTCACAGGGAATTTCAGATCAATATTCCTGAAAGAGCAGCCGCTTTGCATTTAGGCTGATGAAGTGTTGAAAAGCTTCCTGTTCCCAGATGCAACAGTGTTGATGCTGAGCCAGGTTAATAACAGAAGAGATATTTATCCACAGCACTGGAGGTCTGACCTGCGGGAAACCGTGTTTTTGTTACGCTATGCAACAAATGAACCACCTGTAAATGTGTTTTTCAGAGAGCAGCTCACAGAACTGATTTCAGGGATCAACACTTCTATTATCAGGTCAGTGCTTTCTTATGTTCTTACATTATAACTATCTAACATATCGTGCGTTTTTTATCCCTTGCAAACGTTTTGTTTGGATTTGGGTGATGATCTGAATATTGTTTTGTGATTTCCTGTAGCTCAAAGAGTAGAGCATGACACTAACAATGCCAAGGTCATGGGGTCGTTTCCCAGGAAATGCGTATGTTGATTAAAAACAATGTAAACCTTGAATGCAATTGAAGTCACTTTGGATAAAAACATCGGCCAAATGCATATAAATGCATGAATGTACATTTTCACGCTTCTCAGCACTAATTTTGGTACCATTACAAAAACACACTGTTTTTCTTTTTTTTTTTTTTTTTTTTTTTTTAAAAACCTATATATAGATAAATAATTTTATTAGCATAAATAATTCATTTCATAATAACTCAATTAATTTTAAGTAAATACCTACAGTGAATCATTAGTATGTAGCCTTATTTAAAGTTTTTTTTTTTATTATAATTAAGTACACATTGGTTTAAAAGGGTCAATTTTTAAAAGTTAGCAAAAAAAAGTGCATTTTTAAAAATTTGTATTTTCCTGTTAATCACTGTATAAATCGTTATATAGAAACAAAGGTGGCTTGACTACCTGCCTCATTTTCTAACCAGTGCAATCCTAATAGTAATAGTAAGCCAAAAACCACTTGATCAATAGGTGGCATTCATCATGGACTAACCCGTAGCACAGGAACAAGGACAGAGGAGCTACTCCGGTTCCTAACAGGCCCCTCCAGGAGCCGCAGCCGAGGGCCACAGCCAGCAACAGGAGCTCGCCCGCAAACACGGTCAGACCGGACATCATCGTCGCCGGCAGCCGCAGCGACGGGTCACACAGTTCCACACCTACAGCCAAACGCAAAGAAACACAGCTGTAACTTCATGCTTAAAACGGCGAACTCAATAAGCGATTTAAAAAGACTTCTTGTTCGTAAGAAAGAACACCATGAACTCTGAAGACTCGTGAGTTTGTGTTTTCTTCCGTGAAGTTTCACTTCATGTTTGGTCATGCTGAACATTCACGAACAGTCAGATTACAAAAGTTATGCGTCAGAGCTTTAATATCCAGCGTTAGTACTAAACTATTAAAATTGTTTTTGTTAATTAAAATAAATCTGAAATAAAATAATAGATTAAAAACCTAACCTTGAACCAAAGCTATAAATGTCCCATTGGCACTAAAAAATATATATAAAATAAAATTAATATATTTAAAATAAAATGAAATAATTTGAAGTACTAAATTTTAAAACTTAAATATATTTCTATTTAGAAATATATAAAAAACAAAAATGACAAATGCACATTACAAAATTAACTAAAACTTAAATTAAAAACAAAATATGCAACTCAAAAGTTTTTACATTTTATATTAGATTAAAAACGTAAATGAAAATTAGAAATGTTGCCTTGGCAACTAACTGAAGTTTAAGTACTAACATTTCTAAAACTGAAATAAAAAATCAATTAAACCTATATAGAATTTTAAAAAAAATGACAAGCACATTATAAAATTAACTAAAACTTAAATTAAAAACAAAATATACAATTCAAAAGTTGTATAATTTTATATTAGTACTTAAACTTCAGATAGAAGTTTTTAATCTAACATTTCTAAAACTGAAATAAAAATAAATTAAAGCTATATAGAATTACAAAATGACAAGCACATTACAAAATTACTAAAACTTAAATTAAAAACAAAAAAATTAAAAGTAAATTAAAATCTTCTATATTGAAATAAATTTAAGTTGAAGTACTAAAACCAAAATAAAAATAAATTCAAGATATATATAAAATGTAAACAAAAAAATGACAAAGGCACATAATAAGGTTACTAAAACTTTAATCTAAAACTAAAAATATAAATATAAATAAAAAAGTTAATTCAAAATATTAAATAATTACTATAATACTATATAAATAATACTAAAAGAAAACTGTTAATATCACAAATGGATTCTAAACTTCAGCATGTAAGCAGCAGCAGAACGAGTCAAACGTCACGTGAGCAAACAGCTGCGTCGTGACACAAGAACACAAAAGAGTTCGTCAGCTGAAATGTGACCAAACCAGTTCTACTGTACACTCGACTAGTCTTCAGCCCACACCGACCACAAACAGCATCAACGAACTTTAGTTTTGCATCTTTCATTGAATACAAAAACTTCACTGGGAGTAATTACGTACACATGCATTAATTACAGTTCTTACAATTTATAAGTTCAGAGTAAAACTTGTGGGTCACTGGGAGGAATGATGAATGCAGAACATCAAACCTGACCTCGACAGACACGCGTCACGCTCAGATGAACATGATAAAGCAACAAGACACTAGGGCTGCACGATTATGACAAAAATCATAGTTGTCAATTATTCCCTTGAAATTGTAATTGCAATTATTAATTACGATGATCACAATTTACATTGAATTATGTTTATACCATTGTTTGATGCAACTGCATGCCATATTTTTATATGAAAATAAACAAGCTGAAAACACTCTAACTGAAAAACCTTTAGTGCTTTTCTATAGTATTAAGCCTCAAATGTCAAATATACATCGGATTGGTTTCTTCTTTAAATTATAATAAAGTACAAATATGAATGGTATTATGTTATACTAAAACTAAAACAATGGAAAAACCCTTAAGATAACATGTAGAAACAAAAAAACGCATCTTTTTACGCGAGCAGAATAACATAAGTGGACTTTGAACGATTAATTGCCGCTTTGAGCGATTACGTAATTGTGGCATCCATAATTGTAATCGCGATTAGAAATTCGATTCATTGTGCAGCCCTACAAAACACGAATCTATTTCAAGCAAATCTGAGATTAACCACCCATGATAAGCAACAAGATATTCTGACAGTCACTGAAACCTCGTTAGTACAAAATCACACTCCACATACAAGTAACTATATATTTAACATCAAAAAGGATCTGATTGCCTGTGATTATGTTGTATTATTGAGCTTTTTTGGCAATACGGTGACACTGCAGAAGCAAATGAAATATGCTGTGACATTCATAATAATCTAAGATAATATTACACTATCAGAAAAAGTGCATGAACATGAAGATTGTAAAGGACAAACATTTTATATGATTATTGCATTATTCTCTAGCTGCACCTGAATAACCATCTTTCCTGGTTATAGACATCTTATTATAGATTTAGTTCACACAAAATGTCAAATCTATAGTGTTATTGTAAACTAAAATTAAAAGTTAAGTTCAATTGTTAATTGAAATAAACGTTAAATGAAATTAATATATAAATGGAATCTTATTTTATTTCAGTAAGTTGTAAAGACAACATTTCTAATTTTTTGTTACGTTTAGGTTCTAAAATGACTAAAACTGAAATAAAATGAATAAAAAAATTAAACATTTTAAAAATGCAAATGAAAAAAAATAAGTAAATCTAAGGAACATAAAAAAATAGATAAGAAAAAACAACAAATGGCTAAAATGAACTAAAATTAAATAGACACTAATAAAATAAAATAAAAATAAGAATAAATTGAATTAGGTTAAATTAGATTAAAATTATAAAAAAACTGTAAACTGTTCCAAAAAAGGCTCTCAAGTTCCAAAAAAAGCCCCAAATTTCAAAGTTGAAGATGCATCACATCAGGTTTGTGGTCATGAATTTTATACCAATGCATCACACAAAAGTTTTCCATGAGTGATTTCATAGTAGAAATAAACTAAAATAAAACAATTCCTGGTGCCCGTCTGCTTTAACTGTACAGAAAAAAGTAGCGTGAACATTCTGCTAAATATCTTTACATTAAACTGGTAGCAGAAAGCATTTAAACATCGAAAATATCTGGATGTATTTAAAAGTGTCGACCCACCTCTGTGACGATATTATTGGTCAGTCCTTCGGTGACGTTGTATTCATAACCAGCATCACAGTCCTTCACACTCGACCGCGTGCCGTTGATGAACTGCTTGCACTGGGGCAGATCTCCGTCTCTTTTCTCCGCCCTCACGGAGGCGTTGGTCACCTGAGGAGCGGGCGAGGGTCCCGGGAGACGACAGCGGAAGGGCGGGGACAGGGGCAGGAGTGGGTCGGAGGACAGCAGGG
>NW_015640467.1:1322007-1327992 GCF_001515625.1 Sinocyclocheilus rhinocerous
AATCATGACCTCTCCGGTGGGCGGCAGAGCGGGCTGCAGGGGGAGCGAGGACGGGGCGGGAGAGGAGAGCGTGGGGGAGGACGGGAGCGAGGGAGGGGGAGGAGGACACGGGGACGGGGAGGCCAGCGGGGACGGGGGTGACGTCATGGTTTGGACAGAAGCTGCGCCAGAGACACGAGTGCCTTACAGAGACCCTGCTGCTGCTGCGGACGCAGGTGAAGAGAGAGAGAGAGAAAGATAGACGCCCGTCTGTGTCTCTCACTCTCTCTCTTCCTCTGCTGACCCTGAGAAAAACGAGTAGAAATAACCTGCAGAAGACAACAGTACATGAAATCATAGGACTGCTGGATCCAACATAGATAGACAGACCAGAACTACACGGGAGGAGCTTGTTAATGATCTTGAGGCAGTTGGGTTCACAGTCACCAAGCAAACCATTGGTAACACCCTACGCAGCAATGGACTGAAATCCTGCTCAAGAAGGCACATGTACAGCCCGTTTAAGGTTTGCCAAAGAACATCTAAATGATTCAGAGAAGGCTTGGGATAAAGTGCTGTGGTCAGATGAGACAAAAATTTAGCTATTTGACATTAACTCGACTCGCTGTGTTTGGAGGGAGAGAAATGCTGACTATGACCCCAAGAACACCATGAACATCTAAATGATTCAGAGAAGGCTTGGGAGAAAGTGCTGTGGTCAGATGAGACCAAAATTGAGCTCTTTGGCATTGACTCGACTCGCCGTGTTTGGAGGGAGAGAAATCGGAGTATGACCCCAAGAACACATCCCTACAGTCGAGCACGGAGCTGGAAACATTATGCTTTGGGGCTGTTTCTCTGCTATGGGTACAGGATGACTTCACCGCATTGAGAGGCAAATGGACGGGGCCATGTACTGTAAAATCTTGGACGAGAACCTCCTTCCCTCAGCCAGAACACTGAAGATGGGTCATGGATGGGTCTTCCAGCATGACAATGACCCGAAACATACCGCCAAGGCAACAAAGGAGAGGCCCAAGAAGAAGCACATTAAGGTCATGGAGGGGCCTAGCCAGTCTCCAGACCTCAGTCCTATAGAAAATCTGTGGAGGGAGCTGAAACTTTGAGTTGCCAAACGACAGCCAAGAAACCTTAAGGATTTAGAGAGGATCTGTAAAGAGGAGTGGATGAGATGTGTGCAAACCTGGTGACCAACTACAAGACACGTCTTACCTCTGTGCTTACAAACAAGGGTTTCTGCACTAAGTACTAAGTCATGCTTTGCTTGGGGATCAAATACTTATTTCACTCACTGAAATGCAAATCAATTTCTAACCTTTATATAATGTGTTTTTTCTGGATTTTTTGGTTGGTATTCTGTCTCTATACGTTAAAATAAACCTACCGTAAAAATTACAGACCCTTCATTTATTTGTTAAGTGGGCAAACTTACAAAATCAGCAGGGATCAAATAAATATTTTCCCCACTGTATAATGTTAGAACTCTATACATTCTGGTATATTGACAAAACTCATTTCAGATTGAATTATCACGTTTTGGTAGCAAAGATTTTGGTCATATTGTCCACCTCCACCAAAGTATTTTAAATAGGGAGCTGTTATAAATTTATTCCATTATAAATAATATAGTATATACTAGGGGTGACCCCGAAGAGTCTAAGATTCGATGCTTCGATTGGAGGAGCCTGATTCGACTACCAATCTCATAGTCGAATATTCGCGGGGTGTTATGATCATGCAATTTTGGCTATATAGGGGTGCTGAAATGTCTGATTTCACATAGAACTACTGTTTTTCTCCCAATAAGTTAATATACAGCCTATTAAAATAATGCTGTAATTAAGAATCTGAAAAGAAAGAAGATTCAAATAAATAGTTTAACGTGCGTGAATAAATCCAACCACCCCTATAGATTTAAGTTTCACTTTCCATAACCCGTGACCGACAGAGGAGCATCTTGGCGGCACGGATTTAAATCTTTAACAAGACTCAAATTGACACAGGCAGAGTGAAAGTGATTTTTTCGATCAGGTAGGGTACAAGTGATTTCAAAACATTTCAGCCAGTTTATATATATTGTGTATATATAATTTATCTCGTATAAGATGCATTTGGTTGAGTTGCGCTGCAGTAAAGCGCTTCAATTGATAGGTAAATATAATAGATAGATAGATAGATAGATAGATAAATAGATAATGTTAGATAGATAGATAGATAATGTTAGATAGATAGATAATGTTAGATAGATGGATAATGTTAGATAGATAGATATATAGATAATGTTAGATAGATGGATAGATGATAGATAGATAGATAGATAGATAATGTTAGATAGATATAGATGGATAGATAGATAGATAGATAGACAGACAGATAAATAGATAATGTTAGATAGATAGATAATGTTAGATAGATAGATAGATAGATAGATAGATAATGTTAGATAGATAGATAATGTTATAGATAGATAGATAATGTTAGATAGATGGATAGATGATAGATAGATAGATAGATAATGTTAGAAAGATGAGAGGGATAGATAATGTTAGAAAGATGAGAGGGAGAGATTGATAGGTATAATAGATAGATAATGTTAGATAGATAGATAGATAGGTAGATAGATAATGTTAGATAGATAGATAGATAGATAGATAGATAGATAATGTTAGATAGATGGATAGATGATAGATAGATAGATAGATAATGTTAGAAAGATGAGAGGGAGAGATTGATAGGTAAATATAATAGATAGATAGATAGATAGATAATGTTAGAAAGATGAGAGGGATAGATAATGTTAGAAAGATGAGAGGGAGAGATTGATAGGTATAATAGATAGATAATGTTAGATAGATAGATAATGTTAGATGGATAGATGATAGATAGATAGATAGATAGATAATGTTAGATGAGAGGGAGAGATTGATAGGTAAATATAATAGATAGATTGATAGATAGATAATGTTAGAAAGATGAGAGGGAGAGATTGATAGGTAAATATAATAGATAGATAGATGTATATATAATGTTAGATAGATAGATAGATAGATAGATAATGTTAGAAAGATGAGAGAGAGAGATTGATAGGTAAATATAATGATAGATAGACAGATAGATAGATAATATTGGATAGAAAGACATTGATAGATATTGATAGGTGCATATAAGGATAGACAGACAGATATGATTGGTAGATAGATATGATGGTATACAGTATATAACGACATATATAGTTATGACAAATCTCTATAACGACAGATAGCTAGAGAGATAGACATATAACTGGTATTTATAGCAAGAGAGAGAGATTTCATCTTCAGCAGACACTTTCAGATGAAAGAAAGAGCAGATGAAAACATCACATGAAAGGGAGAAATTAAAGAATAAAGTGAAAAAGAAGATAAGATGAAAGAGTAAAAAGGAGGAGTGGAATGAAGGAATGAATAGAATGAAAGAACTGGAGGAATGCGAGTGTTATGTAAGTGGAATTATAGAGAGAAGAAAATAATTATAGAAACCATATGCATTAAAGAAACTATAGAAAATAAACGCATGTAATGTAAATGAGCGGATCTTCTAAATCTTGATATTAAAATGAGTTTATTTCTAGAACCTGCAGAATCCTCACCTGCTTCTGCTGATGTTTCCAGACGCGCCGCGGAGCTCCAGCACATCCACACTGATGCTGCTGGTCTGATCTGCTCTGATGTGTTCTGGACTCGTTCGGCCCGTTCAGTCCAGCGCAGTGAAAACCTCTCCGCAGAAACAAACGCTCGTCGCTTCGCTTCGCTCCTGCTGATCTGACGCGTTTAATCCGCCGCGCGTTACACCAAACGAACGCGTTAAATGACGGTAAATAAAGCCTGGATGCCGCTGAAGACGGCCATGGACGGAAGCAGATCCCCGGCTCCGAGACGCGGACAGGGCGGAAAAACTGGCTCGACTGGCGGCGAGTGTCGGAAACCTTCGGGAACATTCGGACAGCTTCGGAAACCTTACACTAAAGACGCAGTTGCAGCACAGCCGAGCAGCCACCCGAGGGAGCCATGTATCACATTAAAAAATGATGTTTATAAACGTTACAAAGGAATACTGGCGTACTGCATGCTACGCACTACACACTATATACTGCTTACTATTAAAAAAAAAAAAAATACATTATGAGAGTAATGACAAATGCAGTATGAAATATGTGCACAGTATGTGATTTTTTTCTGTATGCATGATGAAATGCATGGATGACCTGCGACATTTGTCAAAAAAGTGTGAAGAGTAAAATGTGTTCATCACATTGTGAGGTCAAGTCAAGGGCATTGCATTGTGGGATACAGTATCTCACACAGTGTGCTCTGGATGCACGCTGCACATTTTGAATCATAACAGGTCATCTGGGTATTGTATGCATACATAAAATTAATATACTGTACACACAGGAATGCATGAGTTATTTTATTTTCTATTTTATTTCTATGAAGCACAAATATTCAGTGTAATCTTTCAGTTAATACAAACGCATAAAAACGGCATGTACATGAATTATGCAAAATACGGTTAAATACTTTTAGATGAAGTATAGCATGTCACACACTGTTTTTATACATATAATGCCATGCTATTTTGTGAAGTACAATGGTACTGCCATCCGATGCCTTTATCATTTTGTAAGTGTAACCTTTGCAACTGTATATCTTGAATGTCCCTGTATAAAATTTGTTATATATTATATTATATTAAAAAAGTGATCTATTTGTTTAAAAAAAAAACTAAGCCTACAATTAAATATTTATTTATTATTATTTTTTTACATGCATCATGATGGTACCATGCAATTCTATTAAGTACCGTGGTACTACCATCTAATGCCACACTATTATGTTGTAAAGGTAAATTTTGCATTTATATATTTTGTATTAAGTTTTTTACATACGTTTACAATTTGTTATATCATTTTACTTTATTAAAAGTTTGGCCTCTTTTAAACTTTGCAATTATATATGTTGAATTATAAAATTTATATATATATATATATATATAATATTAAAATACATATAAGAAGTTTATAATATATAATTGTATTAATATTTATTTATTTATACAATTAGATACAATTATAAATTATATTCTTGAATTCTGGCACCATATGGATTACATTTGTTATATATCATTTTATATTATGGGTTATATAGTCATTTAAAACGCTTAAAATGCTTTATACATTTACAGCAAAATCAGAGTACAGGCAGTTTTAGCTTAAAATCAAAAAGGAATATAATCAATAATTATGAATTATAAAATTAAAACAGCCTATTTAAAAATATATATTGTTGGCTGATGCTAACTTAAGGTAACTTTTAAATATAAAGTCCAAATATTTTTATTCAACCAACTAGAATGCATTTGATGGAAAAACAGGATTTGATGTTCAGAACAGAGTAACTACAGTAATTAAGCTTGACTTTATCTAGTGGTTATTTTGGGAAAAACAGTATGGGGTCGTTTCCCCCCCACTCTACCCTATAATTATACATTCATTTAAAATAAAACAATTAAATATTAATATACAGTTTTTTTATATTATCAGATGTTATATTTTAATTTAGAATATAACTCTGTCGATGTGATTATGGTTTAGGGCGATCAGGTGTTGAGAGTTTGGATCTCTGCCTGTTCTCTTGCGCTGTGTTGAGTAACAGAGCCTCAGTTGAAACACACTCTTTCCTAACCCTGTGGCCAGATTTCAGGTCAGGGACCGCAGATTTCCCCACCGCTATACGGAATCAGGTTACAACACACAAACATCAACAGTCGTGTGAATTAATGAATGCCAGGGCTTGCTCTAGTGGACGTGTAACGCAGGTTCGGCGTTATCAGCCGCAGTCGTCTGCTGTTACGTGGAGCCCTAACTAGACAACCCAGTGCCAAGCCAACAGGCGAGATTAATCACAATCGATGCACATCACCCGAATGAACTCGGAGAACAAGCGG
>NW_015640467.1:1328600-1336534 GCF_001515625.1 Sinocyclocheilus rhinocerous
CACAACTCCTTGTTCAAGCTCTTGTTCTGTCCAGGCTGGACTATTGCAATGCTCTCTTGGCAGGTCTTCCAGTCAGTTATATCAAACCTTTACAACTAATCCAGAACGCGGCAGCAAGATTAATTTTTAATGAGCCAAAAAGAATGCACGCCACACCTCTGTTTATCAATTTGCACTGGCTACCAGTAGCTGCTCGCATAAAATTCAAGGCATTAATGTTTGCCTACAAAACCACCACTGGCTCTGCACCCATTTACCTAAATTCATTACTTCAGAGTTATGTGCCCTCTAGAAGCTTGCGTTCTGCAAGTGAACGTCGCTTTATTGTGCCATCCCAAAGAAGCACAAAATCACTTTCACAGACTTTTACATTAACCGTTCCCTCCTGGTGGAGTGACCTGCCCAACTCAATCCCAGCAGCTGAGTCCTTAACCATCTTCAAGAAACGGCTAAAAACACATCTGTTCCATCTTTATTTGACCCTCTAACTCTAGCACTCTCTATTCTAATTCTATTCTGTAAAAAAAAAAAAAGTATCCCTTTTAGACTTGCACTCTATTTATTTACTGCTTTGTTTTCTTAAAAAAAAAAAACTAACACTTGCTTTCTAATCTTTTTGTATTCTGTTTTCTTTTCATTTATTATACAATTAACAAAAGCAAAAAGAGCACTAGCTTGCTCTATTCTTTTTCTATTCTATCTGTTTTCTTTTTATTTATTATATTATATAAAAAAAAACCTTGCTATGTGTACTGCATAGCACTTGCATATCATTGCTCTTTTGTTGATTTTGATTGCTTCTATTGTTCTCCTCATTTGTAAGTGGCTTTGGATAAAAGCGTCTGCTAAATGACTAAATGTAAATATGTAAAAATCACAATTGATTTAAGTTTTGAGAGCTAGTTATTACTCGGGGCTAGTTGTCACAAGGTCTGTATTTCAGTAACTGTAAGATCTTGGGTCAAAAGTTCAATTGCACAAATCCGTTTTATCTAGCGGTGCTTTTGTATGTTGGTTTTAAACACCAGATCCAAACAGTTATTATTTCTGATTTAAACTAAAATTAAAACAACATAAAATCACACACATTGATACAGGAATAAACTATATACTGAAGGTAGATTTTAACTGAAACTGTTCAGCTGTGAGCATTTTTCATAAATGTTAAAAAAACAATAAAAGTAAAAAAAAAAAAAAAGACTAAAATATTAAATGCAAACAAAAGAAAAAATATGCATATCTATATTTAAAAGATATCATACTGTATAGCTTTGCAGCTAAATGTGAAAAGTAAAACTACAAAAGAAATGAATATCTGAAGCAACAAAATTACACAAATACTGTGCATGAAAAATTGCTAAAGAAAATTTTAATTAAAGAATTGTATAAAATGACAAATACGTATAAACACATGACAACGTTTAGGACGAATTCAAAATGTTTTAGTAATTTTATCAAATTCATTTTACAACTTCTTTTAGCAAATTAATTATATTTTGGACAAACAGTATTTGTGTGTAATTCATTTTTTTGTAGCTTCAGATAAATTTTCCTGAGAAGTCAAAGTATATATTTTAAATATAGATATACAGACGTGTATTTCTTTATTTGTATTTAATAGTTTAGTCAAAACTAAAGTTTATGTTTATGTCTATGCATATTGAAAAATGATTGAAAAGCACAAAAATTACCCTGAGTTACAAGATTTAACGGTTTATTTGAATTGAAACAGAAAATCTCAAGCTTCGATGCTTTTTCAAAGAGTTTGTTGTGCTTTTTTCTGAATGACTTTTATTACAGATAATAAAAAAATTAAGTAATTGCAACTTTTTATCTCACATATTCAGACTTTTTTCTCACATTTCTGAGAAAAAAAAAAAGAATTGCAAGAAATAAACTCAGAATTTAGATAAATTTGCAATTCAGAAAAAAAGACTTGCTATTCTAAGAAACTTGCTTTTTTAAGAAAACAGTCAGAATTGTGAACTAGAAATGTGCAATTCAGAGAAAAAAAGTCAAAATTGCAAAAAATAAACTCAGAATTGATATTTCCGAGAAAAGAAAAAAAAAGTCAGAATTGTGAGAAATAGTTGCAATTACCATTTTCTTATTTTTATTCCATGGTGGAAACAGGCTTCCATGCTCATCAAATATGATTTAGTTTACAGTGGATTATTTCCCATGTTCAATTGGAGAAATTATATTTACCCATCCCATCGACTGAAACTATATGAAATCACAAAGCGAATCCAGAATGATTTGCTCACGAGCAACAGAGCCTTCAGTCTCAGCAGATGTCATCTCCAGCGGCGTCCTGCTCTTTGGCCTGTAGGTGGCGCTGTGACAGATAGTGTCTGAGTGCATCCACCTCGTGCGACAGGTGCTGGATGTGCAGCTGCAGGCTGTGGTTCTCGTCCTGGAGCTGCAGCGCCCTCTGCTGGGTCAGCTGGATCCGCCGGCGCGCTTTATCACGACTCTTCCTCACCGCGATGTTGTTGCGCTCTCTGCGCAGACGGTATTCCACGCTGTCTTTGCTCGGGCCGCGCTTCTGTCCCATCGGCCGCAGGGTGGAGGCCGGGGGCGGCACAAGAAACTGAGAGAAATCCTTCCCAGAGATTCGTGGAGTTACCGAGAACGGGAAAAAAAATAAGTTAAGTGAAAGCGATACATAGAGAGCTAGTTATTACTCGGGGCTAGTTGTCACAAGGTCTGTATTTCAGTAACTGTAAGATCTTGGGTCAAAATTTCAATTGCACAAATCTGTTTTATCTAGCGGTGCTTTTGTATGTTGGTTTTAAACACCAGATCCAAACAGTTATTATTTCTGATTTAAACTAAAATTAAAACAACATAAAATCACACACATTGATACAGGAATAAACTATATACTGAAGGTAGATTTTAACTGAAACTGTTCAGCTGTGAGCATTTTTCATAAATGTTAAAAAAACAATAAAAGTAAAAAAAAAAAAAAAGACTAAAATATTAAATGCAAACAAAAGAAAAAATATGCATATCTATATTTAAAAGATATCATACTGTATAGCTTTGCAGCTAAATGTGAAAAGTAAAACTACAAAAGAAATGAATATCTGAAGCAACAAAATTACACAAATACTGTGCATGAAAAATTGCTAAAGAAAATTTTAATTAAAGAATTGTATAAAATGACAAATACGTATAAACACATGACAACGTTTAGGACGAATTCAAAATGTTTTAGTAATTTTATCAAATTCATTTTACAACTTCTTTTAGCAAATTAATTATATTTTGGACAAACAGTATTTGTGTGTAATTCATTTTTTTGTAGCTTCAGATAAATTTTCCTGAGAAGTCAAAGTATATATTTTAAATATAGATATACAGACATGTATTTCTTTATTTGTATTTAATAGTTTAGTCAAAACTAAAGTTTATGTTTATGTCTATGCATATTGAAAAATGATTGAAAAGCACAAAAATTACCCTGAGTTACAAGATTTAACGGTTTATTTGAATTGAAACAGAAAATCTCAAGCTTCGATGCTTTTTCAAAGAGTTTGTTGTGCTTTTTTCTGAATGACTTTTATTACAGATAATTAAAAAATTAAGTAATTGCAACTTTTTATCTCACATATTCAGACTTTTTTCTCACATTTCTGAGAGAAAAAAAAAGAATTGCAAGAAATAAACTCAGAATTTAGATAAATTTGCAATTCAGAAAAAAAGACTTGCTATTCTAAGAAACTTGCTATTTTAAGAAAACAGTCAGAATTGTGAACTAGAAATGTGCAATTCAGAGAAAAAAAGTCAAAATTGCAAAAAATAAACTCAGAATTGATATTTCCGAGAAAAGAAAAAAAAAGTCAGAATTGTGAGAAATAGTTGCAATTACCATTTTCTTATTTTTATTCCATGGTGGAAACAGGCTTCCATGCTCATCAAATATGATTTAGTTTACAGTGGATTATTTCCCATGTTCAATTGGAGAAATTATATTTACCCATCCCATCGACTGAAACTATATGAAATCACAAAGCGAATCCAGAATGATTTGCTCACGAGCAACAGAGCCTTCAGTCTCAGCAGATGTCATCTCCAGCGGCGTCCTGCTCTTTGGCCTGTAGGTGGCGCTGTGACAGATAGTGTCTGAGTGCATCCACCTCGTGCGACAGGTGCTGGATGTGCAGCTGCAGGCTGTGGTTCTCGTCCTGGAGCTGCAGCGCCCTCTGCTGGGTCAGCTGGATCCGCCGGCGCGCTTTATCACGACTCTTCCTCACCGCGATGTTGTTGCGCTCTCTGCGCAGACGGTATTCCACGCTGTCTTTGCTCGGGCCGCGCTTCTGTCCCATCGGCCGCAGGGTGGAGGCCGGGGGCGGCACAAGAAACTGAGAGAAATCCTTCCCAGAGATTCGTGGAGTTACCGAGAACGGAAAAGAAAATAAGTTAAGTGAAAGCGATACGTAGAGATTTCCAAGAAATGTAATGCATTGGAGCACCATACATACAACTAGAGCTCCTCAACTAAAAGTAAAACCAGAAAATAAGATAAAATAACATTTAACTGAAATAAAATATTACAAAAATATAAACGTATTATATTGCTAGTTGCCAAGGCAACATTTCTAATTTTCGTTCAGTTTAACTTGAAAATAACTTGTAAAAATAAATATATATATATATATATATATAATAACCTATTTAAAAAATAATAATAACAACATGTTAAAATTAAAATTAAAATTAAAAGGTGTCATTTTTCTCTACTAGCCTGGGTGAAATTCATGTAATAATATGAAATAATAAAATGAAAACACTTCTCTATTATAAATCTTGGAGGGATTTGTTATAATTATTTCAGTAACTGCAATAATTTCCTGCACACATAAAATAATGAAAAAAAGGATTTATTTATTTAACTATTTACTATATTATTTACCGACCTATTTAAAAAATAATAATAACAACAGCAAACTAAAACTAAAATTATAATGTGTCATTTTTCTCTACTAGCCTGGGTGAAATTCATGTAATAATATGAAATAATAAAATGAAAACACTTCTCTATTATAAATCTTGGAGGGATTTGTTATAATTATTTCAGTAACTACAATAATTTCCTGCACACATAAAATAATGAAAAAAAGGATTTATTTATTTAACTATTTACTATATTATTTACTGTTTAATTTTACTTTTAATCTCAGACTTGTATGCATTTATTTATTTATTTACTATTATTGTGGTCATCAAACTTAATGTTATTATACAAACATTCAATATATAATTACTAATATTAACTATTTACCACATAATTTTTATTTAATGATTAATTTTACTTGTAATTTCAGTCATTTATTTATTTATTCTAACTTAATATTATTATACAAACATTAAATATATAATTACTAATATTTAATTTAAATTAAATATATAATTACTAATTCAGCACAGCTAAATTATTAGGCACAAATGTCTGTATAAACTTCTAAACGGAAATTCACTTTCACATTTTGTGTGCATTTTTGAGATTTGGACCAAAAAAAAAAAAAAAGTATATTGTTTATTGCTGAATTTCATGAAGACCTTACATTTACATTTATTAATTTTTCACGTTATTATCCACTTGAACAAATGAGGAAAACATCACAATCAATTTGTCACAACATTCGCAGTGTTTAAACAGCGTCTGCGTTACCTGCTGATTCTGCTGCGCTGCTCGCTCAGTGCTGCTGGGGGTCAGACACGAGGAGTACGGCATGAAGCCCATCATCTGCTCCATGCTCCGGCCGTCTGGTGTCTTGGGAAAGGCCATGGGCTGGCCGTACAGACCCGTGTCCATCTGAGGCATCTGAGCGCTCATGCTGCTGGAGTCAGGGTTCAGGGAGGACTGATGATGGAGAGCAAACATACAGATGGAGGACGCAGGACTGTCGGAGATGGACATCTGTGGATGAAGACGATCCGAGACTGAACTCCAACAACATAAAGTGACCAATCCTCTGACAGGAGTAGAACAGATGAGACGTTTCTGTACTTACGGCTTGTAAACGCTGCTCTTCTCAAGCACAATCTTGATGTGTTCCTCCACAGGATCCGTTATGATACAGGTACAATGACACCATCACTTCCTCTGTCACAACCACCCCTCCTTCCCCTCCAATTATTGTTATGTTGCATCATAGATTAACTTCTTTTTTCCTTTTCCCTGTTTTATAAGCACTTTCTACATTGATTAAATCCTAATGTATCTCTGTTGCCCAAAATACATGTTTCTGATACATCTTTGAGTGTTTTATTAGTTATTTCCTGCACACATAAAATAAGCAAATGCAAAAATGGTTTCTGAAAAACATTGAAATAAAATATATTAAAGTGATTAAACATTAAAATGTTTTTAAAATCTGATTTATTTCATATGATTAACTATTTTTATTTCTTATTTTTTTTACTATTATCTAACTTATTAAATATTAGTAATTATATGTTTAAAAATATAAAAGTTAGATAATAACAGTAAAAAATAAGAATTTTTTTTTAATGTTAATAATAATTTTTATAAATATTAGTAAAATATTTAGCATTTATATCATAAGTTAGATAATAATAGAAATAAATATTAGACATGAAAAAGTTAATTAGAAAATGATTAAAAACTAAATATTAAATATTAGTAATTATGTTTAAAAATATATATTTACAAATAGTGTTTAATCATATTTTCTAATTATTAACTTTTTCATATCTAATATTTATTTCTATTATCTAACTTATTATATAAATGTTAAATAGGTTACAAATATTTATAAAAAAAAAATTATTTCAATTTAAAATTATTATTAACATTAAAATGGTTTTAAAAATCGGTTTATTTCATATGATTAACTATTTTTTATTTCTTATCTAATATTTATTTCTAACTAATATTATATAACTTAATATTTTTAAACAATTACTAATATTTAGTATTTACAAAAAGTTTCTACTGAACTTTTTTTGTATCTAAATAAAAAAAGTTATAAATAAAATGTTAAATATATTACTAATATTTATAATTTTTTTAATTCAATTTCAAATTATTATTAACTATCTTTATTTCTTATCTAATATTTGTTTCTAACTATTATTATCCAACTTCTTATATAATTTGAAATATGTAATTACTAGTATTTACTATCCACTATTAGAATTATTACTTAGTTTATTCTCAGGCATAATAAATAAACACACAGAAATTGCACAGCTAAATTATTAGGCAGAAATGTCTGTCTAAAATTTGAAACTGACATTCACATTTTGTGTGCATTTTCAAGACATGGACCAAAACATACAAATTAACATATACACAATACAAAAGTAAAATTTCACCAAATCTAAAATTAAACGTCAAAAATGCAGGATGTGTAAATATTCCGTCGTGACCTAAAAGTCTCCAAAACTCCACACTGTTACAGAAGTACCTGGCTAATGTTACATTGTTTCCTCATCATTCCTGAAAGCCTCACGGCTGATTGGCCAATCAGAGGAGACTTACTGGCGCCTCCTGCAGCAAGACTGAGGAACTGCCAAAGAAGGAATAAAATAATAATAATAATGTGTACAGGGATGAAAACGGTTCAGAAAAACTGGGCCACTTTTTGCCATTCACCGTGAGAAATGATTAATGACCTAACATTTCTAAAATGAGTTTAATAGAGAGCATCATTCCCTACCAAAGTCAAGCTGTCATAAAATGAATTAATTTACCTTTAAATATTAACACAACAACCGTAACATAATATGAAGACCAAACAAAAACCGACACTCACCTGTGACTCTGTGTTCATATGAACTGGAACGAGTGATGCAGATCTTCAGAAAATCATTTTATTTGTCAGTGGTACAAATGTAAAATAAGGGCTTTCTGGTACAGTAAAAAAAAAAAAAAAAAGTTTTTAGTAATGCAAAGTCAT
>NW_015640467.1:1336544-1337430 GCF_001515625.1 Sinocyclocheilus rhinocerous
TATATATTTTTTTTTATACCAATTATAACCAATTAACTACTTTTTACTAATTATCTCATATAATTAAATATAAATATATAACAAATTATTTTTTTCTCGGAAATTATCACCCTACTTATTATATAAACACTAATATTTACTATTTAATACTAGAATTAAAATTTAATAATAATTATATTGCATTCTCAGGCATTAAAATAACAATTGTTTTGTATTCTCAAGTAAAAATGTTTTTAGAAATTGCAAATATTAAGAGGAACAAATGTGCTTCTAAACTGAATTCATCTTCACATTTTGTGTGCATTTTCAAGACAAAAAAGGTGTACTGTTTATTGCTGATTTAAGCTAAATCAGCAGGCGTTCTCGAAGTCATCCGCGCTTGCGTCGCTCCACTCCATCTTGGCGAGGCGTTTGAGGAAGTTTCTGGCTTTGGGAATCTGCTTTAGCTGAACGAAACCTTGAGCCGTCATGAGCAAAGACGCCTCCAACATCACCTGCAGACAGACAGAGCACTTCACTGATAAAATCCTGACATCAGCTGACTTATACTTCTGTTTTTATAACACAAATATATGTGTGTGACCTGCAATGTAATCGGAAGAGCCTTCATCATCGGTTGTCAAGTTTTAAATGACACTGTGGAGTCCTTAGATAATAAACAACATTGTGCTTGTCTTTTTATTGACTTATCAAAGGCCTTTGATACTGTGGACCATGACATATTATTAAATAGGTTTAGATGGGTAGGACTATCAGAAAATGCTAATTTATGGTTCATTGCTTAAATGTGTAAAGATGGAAGGTGTTCGGTCAGATCCTTTGGAGATTGTTAAGGGTGTCCCACAAGGATCTGTGTTGGGGCCGTTATTATTTAGTATATATATAT
>NW_015640467.1:1337585-1340185 GCF_001515625.1 Sinocyclocheilus rhinocerous
AAAAAAAAAAAAAAAGTTTTTAGTAATGCAAAGTCATCAATCCATTATTTAATAATTTATGGCTTATTGTTTTTTTTTAATTGAGCTGCATTAAAATAAATAAATAAATAAGAATGGTTAATAGTGTAACAATAATGATGCACGATTATATCAGATGGGATTTTTTTTTTCATTCATTCACACAAATTTCACTACATTCACCAGTGAATAATTTACATTTCGCAAAACAGTGAAAAATTGCAAATATTAAGAGGAACAAATGTGCTTCTAAACTGAATTCATCTTCACATTTTGTGTGCATTTTCAAGACAAAAAAGGTGTACTGTTTATTGCTGATTTAAGCTAAATCAGCAGGCGTTCTCGAAGTCATCCGCGCTTGCGTCGCTCCACTCCATCTTGGCGAGGCGTTTGAGGAAGTTTCTGGCTTTGGGAATCTGCTTTAGCTGAACGAAACCTTGAGCCGTCATGAGCAAAGACGCCTCCAACATCACCTGCAGACAGACAGAGCACTTCACTGATAAAATCCTGACATCAGCTGACTTATACTTCTGTTTTTATAACACAAATATATGTGTGTGACCTGCAATGTAATCGGAAGAGCCTTCATCATCGGTTGTCAAGTTTTAAATGACACTGTGGAGTCCTTAGATAATAAACAACATTGTGCTTGTCTTTTTATTGACTTATCAAAGGCCTTTGATACTGTGGACCATGACATATTATTAAATAGGTTTAGATGGGTAGGACTATCAGAAAATGCTAATTTATGGTTCATTGCTTAAATGTGTAAAGATGGAACACTGGATATTACAATTGTCTTGCAAGCATTTTATAACTAATAAAATCTCAGTGGCTGTAAATCACACACACGTTAGGTTTCTGTCCACAGACTTTTATTGAAAATAATCAGATAGAAAGTGTAATTTTAGCCCAAAGCTGAGTAAAGCAAAGCAAAAATCATTGTATAACTCGCTCAAACTGTTCACAAATAACCCTCTAAATATTTTTATCTGAATGTATCTTTGTTGTTCAAACAACAAATACAAAATACAAAATGTACACATAATAATTTATTGAAAAAAGCTTGTCTTTTTATTGACTTATCAAAGGCCTTTGATACTGTGGACCATGACATATTATTAAATAGGTTTAGATGGGTAGGACTATCAGAAAATGCTAATTTATGGTTCATTGCTTAAATGTGTAAAGATGGAAGGTGTTCGGTCAGATCCTTTGGAGATTGTTAAGGGTGTCCCACAAGGATCTGTGTTGGGGCCGTTATTATTTAGTATATATATAAATAAACTGCCCAGATTTTAATATTGATAATGCAAGATTCAATTTTTTATGCAGATGATACTATCATTTATTGCTCAGACCCTCTAAGCAACAATCTGTGGCTTCTTTACGGTCTGCTTTTGATATTATCCAAAATAAGGTCTTAAATGTAAAAAAAAACTAAATGTATGTAATTTTCAAATTCTAAAACTTCTTCTGAAAACTCTATTGTTCTTCATTGTCAGAGTACAAATACTTGGGTATTATTGTCGATAACACACTACGTTTTGGTTCACACATTAAGTATTTGAGGAAAAATTTAAAGAAAAAGTTAGGGTTTTACTAGTTATTAGTATTGTATGTTGCAACTATGCTGTTTATTTGGCTGCATATCTTGGCCAGGACACTCCTGTAAAAACCATTTATTATCTGGTTAAATACAGGTAATATATCATTTTACCATCATAATCATCAAGAGTATTATCATAAACACGTGTAAACATGGAAAATACGGACATAATAAAGTCACACTTTAGCCTACCTTCCATCAGAGTTGCAAAAGCGTTGAAGAACCGGAGCACTGGATCATTATCGTACAACTTTAAATTCTTCACAGCTGTATTTATGGCATGTCTGTAGTATTTCTCCCTCATGTAGGCTAATAAATAATTAACGGCTGTTAAAACATAAGTCATATTAACGTTAACTGTTTTTTTTTTAATGTATAATATGACAAAAACGATTAAATACTCACCAAACACGTTTTATCGTGTTCTGACATATTTCATCCGGATAATTAAACTAAATCAACAACTTCATCGCAAGTAAACGGCCTCAAACTGCACCTGAGGATTTAGCGAACACCTGCGCAGGAATAATAATCACACACAGACAAGCGGCGCTTGTGTTATTGATCCCTAGCGATCTTCTGAAATTGATTACTCACGTCTGTTTAAACCAAGCGGCAACCTCCCGCTCTCTCTCGTCAAGCCAACACGGAAGAGACTTAAACTGTAATTCATCAACTGGCCGCTAGAGGCTGGCTGCAAAAGGGAGTCAGTCCCATAGACTCCCCATGTTCAAATGCCCAACTTTACAGCAGAAAAAAACATGCTGAAGCTGCTGGTGTATAACACACGGAGGGAAGCCTGGGAAGGTGCACTTCAGCAGAACTGTCTTCAGTCATTATAATGCAGAGTTATAACACAGTTCAGCTGCACTTTACTGATGCCTTCTCATTTTACTTTGAAACTTGTTCCGATATTGCTGATATTGTCATGCACATAATTATATATATATATATAAATAAATATAAAATAATA
>NW_015640467.1:1343946-1353228 GCF_001515625.1 Sinocyclocheilus rhinocerous
CTTAAACTGTAATTCATCAACTGGCCGCTAGAGGCTGGCTGCAAAAGGGAGTCAGTCCCATAGACTCCCCATGTTAAAATGCCCAACTTTACAGCAGAAAAAAACATGCTGAAGCTGCTGGTGTATAACACACGGAGGGAAGCCTGGGAAGGTGCACTTCAGCAGAACTGTCTTCAGTCATTATAATGCAGAGTTATAACACAGTTCAGCTGCACTTTACTGATGCCTTCTCATTTTACTTTGAAACTTGTTCCGATATTGCTGATATTGTCATGCACATAATTATATATATATATATAAATAAATATAAAATAATAGACCAATAACGTACAAAATAAACTTGTTTTCCTTCAAATTGAGACTTTTCTGTGTGTTTTAGTTTTTGTATTTTTAACTGGCTCGCTCTTTCAGGACGTGGAACTGAGTTCTGCTGCACTGAAGCTTTATTCTGACTACATTGCTGGTGCAGACCAGGTGCTGCAAGATCTGTTCATCATTATTACGTACTGTATTATGATATATATATATATTTTTTCAGATAAATCATATAAAATAACCTGATTATTCATTATATAAACCCAAAGTCCACACTGTACACTGCTCAAGTGCCATTTAAAATTTTTTTTAAAATAACAAAAATGTATTATGTATAGTTGGTGCAGAAGCTGCGAGATTAACGAGTAAATCTGTATAACTGACCTTATTTATTCTGCATTATAATACAGTGTCACGCGTGATCAACAGAGAAACGCACCTCATGCTTACCTCTAAAATACTGACATGCAAACGCAGGCACTGTTTACTGCTTCTGAAAATGAGAAATATAGAGATAATTATAACATATAAACTGATAATTGACCCATAGAGGATGCATGTCATTAGTTTAGGCTTATTTAGCTGAATATATCAGAGAATAACCTCAAACGTACTGACCTGCTGGGTTTATACTGGTTTCCTTTATCAGGACGAATAGTTCCTCTGAAGACTTTAAATGCACTTTCATAAATGCATGAAAATAATATAATGCATATCATTTCGGTTTATTTCAGTTCTCTTTAATAACCAGACAAGCCTGTAAAAACTGGTCCAGAGTTGAATCTCTAGTTAAAGCAGGTTAACATCAGGTTACCAATTCATTCTTGGTTAATTTATTAAGCTGTTATTAACCCAAAATATACTGCATATAATTACAATCAACACAGGTAGCATAAATACAGGGGGTGTGGACATGGACGATGATTTAGTTTCTGATGGTTTAGTATTTCTATAATTATCATCTTAATTGTCTTTAAACTAAGACCAAGTATATACATGAATATAATGTCGTTAGAACACTGTGCAAATCTTTGTATGATTGACAAACGTTCGCAGAACAGTTTTTGTTTTGCATAAATTAAAATCATGAACTGAGTTTTGCCATCCAGTGATGTCATCCTTCAAGAGTTTATACCTTATATATATATATATATAAAAAGTTTTTAGTGAATTTTCCCGTCCACGCACAGGAAGGAAAGATAACGCTCTGCAGCAAACAATCTGGATGAAGGAATAATTCATCTAAAAATGGAAATTTTAATTTATTCGCCCTCATATCGTTCTAAATCAGTAAGCTGTTTTTTTTTTTTTTTAAAGAATCTTCATGCAGATATTTCTATATTACAACAGCATACAGTTATTAAAATTTTCAGCATATGTAAATAATTTTCATTTATGGGTGAATTATTCCTTTTAAAGGACTAGTTCACCCAAAAATGTAAATGTTCTGAAGATGTGCTCACCCTCAGGCCATCCGAGATGAGTTTGTTTCTTCATCAGATTTGGAGAAATGTAGCATTGCATCAGTGTCTCACTGCAAGTGAATGGGTGCCGTCAGAATGAGAGTCCAAACAGCTGATAAAAACATCACAATAATCCACGAGTAATCCACACCACTCCAGTCCATCAGTTAACATCTGGAGAAGACAAAAGCTGAAACAAATCCAGCATTAAGATGTTTTTAACTCAAATATGAGTCCATAATCCATAATAACTCTTCCTCCAGTGAAAAAGTGCATCTGCTGTTGTCTCTCACATCAAAATCCAGCCACATATGTGTTTAGAGCTGTTTAAACGCTGTTTGATCTGTGCAGATTTCTCTCCTGATTCACACCAGAACACTTTTTCACCGGAGGAAGCGTTATTATGAATTATGAACTCAATGTATTTTAGTTAAAAGTGTCTTAATGCTGGATTTGTTTCAGCTTTTGTCTTCTCCAGATGTTAACTGATGGACTGGAGTGCTGTGGATTACTTGTGGATTATTGTGATGTTTTTATCAGCTATTTGGACTCTCATTCTGACGGCACCCATTCACTTGCAGTGAGACACTGATGCAATGCTACATTTCTCCAAATCTGATGAAGAAACAAACTCATCTCGGATGGCCTGAGGATGAGCACATTTTCATTTTTGGGTGAACTATTCCTTTAAAAAAAAAACATTTGATTCTATGTCTGCTTATAACGTTTTGAGTTTTTCCACTCTCTACACTTCCGTCATCATATTTTACATGAAAAAGATACCGTACATTTTCTTAAAAAGAAATGTAAACCTTCCTAATCTCCAACTCAAGTTCAAGTCGACTACAAAATAATTACAATATATGTACAAAACGGATGCACTGATGATCACAGCACGTTAGTGAGAGAGAGAGAGAGAGATGCATCATGGGAAATGGCGTTCTTGGAGCTTTCTCAGATGTTCAGTTCATCGACGCGTTTCATCGGCGGCGCTCCTTAAACATTCACGATTGTTTAAAAACCAGTTCCTCGGCTTTGACTGGATTTGATGACGTCATTGCTAACAAACACATCACTGGAATGTTAAATGAGAAGAGAAAGAGGCGGTAAAAAACATCCATCAAGAGAGAATTCATGCCCAGAAAAAAAATCATAAAAACACTCTTTTTGACATTCGTCAGCATTTCTTCCACCGATCCTCCTTCCCGTTCACACTCGGATAATCATGCGTGAGCCGAGCGGCCCGTAGACAGACGTCAGACAGAACCAGGAAGTGCAGGTGAGCGTGTGCTTTGAATGTGAAGTGTTACGAATGGAGTTTCCACGGCAGCGTCAGACGGGGCGGGACCTCACGTGGATTTCTGCCGGTAGTGGAGCGTCAGGTCGCCGCCGCTCTTCCAGATGAAGTGCTTCACCGTTCGCAGGTCCATGTTGGGATCCAGAACCTGACGAAAGCAGCACAACATCATGCCACAAAGATGACATTTCTTTGAACATGCATCATGTCTGATTAAGTTTATACGCAGGAAGACGACAGATCTGATGCTTTCAAGTCATCATGGGATAATTATGTAATTATGAGGTGCGTTTGACCCTCATGTTGCGTTCTGGTTTTTCTTTTCTGCAAAAATGCTAGTTAATGTTGTTATTTTTTGACAATACTTTTGGGGAATTTTTTCTCACCTTGTTACAATGACCAGCCTACAAAAAAATTGCTTATAAATCTCACATTACGCTGTAATATCACCAAATCTTGGATTCGATCTTTTTATAAACTTGTTTTCTTTCAATTAGCATGGGTTATTTATTTCCTTTTGGATCCGATTGATTGTAGGCCTCTGAGCTCATGCGCCTCCGTTTTTGAGCCAGAATTATCCACAAATAATGCATTTTTCACTCAGAAACTGAGACGCATGAGCTCAGATCAATGAGGCCTATAATCAATCATCTCCAGAAAGAAACACAAAAAACCTGTGCTATTGGAAAGAAAACAAGTTGATAAAAAGATTGAATCCAATAGATAGTAAAATAAGAGCTTTACAAGCAATTTTTAAAAGACGGGTTATTTTTGTCAAATCAGGTAAAGGATTTTCATCACAGCACAAATCACTTTGGTCGGAGCAATGTACATTTTTTTGCATAAAATTCAACAATATTTTTTAATTCTACATCTAAAAAATGATGAATAAATAATGTGCCATAGGGCCATTTTACTTTTTTATATTTTTATTTAATTTATGAAAGTATACAATCATAATTGTACATTACTATGGTATTTTGTACATGCAACTTTACTGTTGGTGACGGTAGCCATTGACTTCCATAGTGTTTTTTTTCCCTACTATGGAAGTCAATGGCTACCGTCAGAGGTTTGGTTCCCAGCATTCTTCAAAATCTCCTTTTCAAAATATCTTATTTTGAAGAATGTTGGAAAACAAATGTTAGAATGTTGGGGAAAAAAAACAGTTGACGGGAGCCATTGACTTCCATAGTGTTTTTTTCCTTACTATTGATGTCAATGGCTACCGTCAACTCTTTGGTTCCCAACATTCTTAAAAATCTCTTTTTCAAAATATCTTATTTTGAAGAATGTTGGAATGTTGGAAAACAAACAGTTGACGGTAGCCATGGACTTCCATAGTGTTTTTTCCTTACTATTGATGTCAATGGCTACCGTCAACTCTTTGGTTCCCAACATTCTTAAAAATCTCTTTTTCAAAATATCTTATTTTGAAGAAAGTTGGAAAACAAATGTTGGAATGTTGGAAAACAAACAGTTGATGGTAGCCATTGACTTTCATAGTGTTTTTTCCTTACTATTGAAGTCAATGGCTACCGTCAATGGTTTGTTTTTCAACATTCCAACATTTGTTTTCCACCAATCTTCAAAATATGATATTTTGAAGAATGTTGGAAAACAAACAGTTGCTGGTAGCCATTGACTTCCATAGTATTTTTCTCCATATTATGGAAGTCAAAAGCTACCAGCAACTGTTGCGGATATTCTCCAAAATATCTTCTGATGACAAACGATGACTAAAGTTTTATTTTCAAGTTACATTGGTTAATACCAAGTATCGGTAGATTTTGAAAAAAAAACAAAAACATAATTTTTAAAAGTGTGTTGTAATTTAAATGCATCAATAGGTTCCTAACAGTGAACTTGAGCTTCAAGTCCTCCACGTCTACCAGTCAAAAATGGGCGCAGACTTCTTATATATGCACATACAAGTCCACAAGACAACAACTCACTGTTGTAATGAAGTTCACAGCTGCATAACTTTCCACAGCTCTTCTGCCCAGAAAATCCTTACGCAGTCACATCTTTACCGCTGTGCTTCGAAGCGTCTTTCAGCTATTAATAATCCCTTCCGTTTGGCTTTTCAGTCTTGACTTTAAATCAGATCTGAGCCCTATAATAACTCTCTCAGCCTAATTGTTTTTCTTTTAATTTAAAGCGTGCCAGAGCAGAACGGTAAAAGAAGAGACCGATAGCATTGTTAATGAATCCTGATCCCCTGATCCAAGACACCGACACAGGAATGAGGGATGCAGAAACCTGGAGATGGTAGACAGAAAGAGACAAATAATTAGAACAGTTCTAGAGTGTTTTACTCAATGTGCTTTGATTAGATTTTTGTACTTTCCTGGCCCCTTTTTGATCTAATAAGCTTGTAACATCCCGCCCTACTTTAATGACAGCAGTAGTGAAAATAACCATACTCAGCAGTAGCAATAAAGTACTAGGTGGCTTTTCATCTCTTATCAGAACTTTGTTGAGATGGATGGCTGTCACCCCCAATGTGATGTCACTGCAGAGCTGGCCAGAGTGGGCGGATTGATTGACAGCCCATGACACCACTCAGAGAGTTCCCCACTCCATAGTACTGGTGGCCTTTTGTAAGGTTTTAATGTTTGAGCTCTCCAAGCTCTCTGTATACGCTCAGCCATTCATAAAGGTATTGAAGTCCCAACAGTCTCTCATGGAGAATTACCTGATCTGACAGCATCAGCAAAGCTTCTCATTTTCGGCCAGCACTGCTTTGGGTTCAGTATCCTTTGAATATGGCTTACAATGATTGATTCGTTTAGATACAGTCACGGATGATTGCCTTGTGGGAGACAGGAGTCTGTCATTAGCTGTGTGTTAAAGTGGCTTCATTAAGTTTTGGCTCCTGGTGTCCTGTCACTTTGACCATATGTGTCTCCATCATACATGTAGCCACACCACATCTGCTACACATACACTCACTGTCTTCAGCGTCTTGCCTTGAACAGGTTCACGCCATTTCGTGATCTCAAGTCCAAGATCTTGTTATCAATGGGCCATTGAAATGTTCCTTGTGTGTTTGCAGATTGGCCAGTTGGTGTTCAAGGGCATGCAGAGGTTGAATAGAATTCAGTCTATAGTGTTCGAGACGGCTTACAATACCAATGAAAACCTGCTCATCTGCACACCCACCGGTGCCGGCAAAACCAACATCGCCATGCTCACCATCCTACACGAGATCCACCAACACCTTCAGCCTGAGGGAGTCATCCGCAAGGATCAGTTTAAGGTACACAGACAGTCGCAGAGACAATATTGTTGAGTGAGCTGTTGGCTTTCTGGCAGCCAATAACTCATTTCCGCACCAGTCCTTGTGCCTCAGGTACAACACGACCTGATTGGATGCGTTTGTTTAGTTTATGTCAAGCAAGGATAGACTTGAGCATTAAATATGTGTCAAGAAGTTTACCATAGTTTGGAGATGTAAACGGATGCATTGTCTCGTGAAGCGCGTTTTCACACACGCACATGCCAGCTTCAACGATGATAGACAGTCTTCATACATCACCATTAAACTCTTACTTTAAGCAGCCAGCTTCATATTTCTTTGTAAATTGTTATTTGTACTGGTTGCCAGGGAACAAATGGTACTGTGGTGTTTTCTCATTTATCATGAGCATGTCCTGTCTCTCTTTCCTGCCTCTATAGATTGTATACGTGGCTCCGATGAAGGCCCTGGCTGCTGAGATGACTAATTACTTCAGTAAGTGATTGGAGCCTCTGGGCATCGCTGTCAAGGAGCTGACGGGAGACATGCAGCTGACCAAAGGAGAAATCATCCGCACTCAGGTAACAAATGGTAACGGATGCACCTTTGGCTATAATAATATTGGACATTGCTGGTGGCAGGTAGACTTTGTTCGCCTCGCTGGGCTTGGAATTGGCTAATCCCAACCTTAAGTCGTCAGCAGCTTCATCTGTTGTCTGACGCTTGAGGATGGTCATACATCATGATTCTGTTAGACTCTATTTCCTGAGAAAAGGCTGGTGTAAAGATGTTGAGGGTGGTGTTAAAGATATATGTGGAGCAGAAAGGTGGTACATTGAAATCCTCCAAGGGCTGATCCTTGACATACACCATCGTGTTCATGATCAAGATGCTTATCCTTGGGTTACTCAAGAGGACTGAGCCTGTAATATGCCTATAATGGTAATTTATCAAATTGTTTAGACGTCAACTGTGTGTTAAATAAAGACTGGAACACAGTTGCAAGCCCCTCACATTTAATGATGACTTTATTTCACATAGACTTCCCTCACCCTTCATCCAGACTGCTTGTCCACAATACTGTTCTAAAACAAATTACAGATTGTTCTAAATGTAGGTGTATAGCCAAATCCTGCTTGATAGAGTCCATGAGGTTGTGCTCTTATATAGCACTTGTCTCACCGATCAATATGATTGTACAACTGAGACACGTCCATTTGCAATGCTGCGGTGCGTGCAGTTCAGGGCCAACAGTTTCAGGACGGAAGTGTGTACACGTGACAAACGGTGAAGAACAAAGAATGTAAGCAGTAATTCCCTGCCCTTGTCGTTATACCAGCTCCTAAGGACTGCATCATGATGATCCAGTATATTGAAGTCTATAGAAGATTGATGATTTGCTTTGAAACATTGGTTGCACTTTGTTTCACAGTAAGTGCACTGCAGTGCAGTTACCAAGGATAAGTAATATACAGTAAGTAATAAAAGATAACGGTTACACTTTATTTCGATAGTCCACTTTAGACATTCTACTAACTATAAGTAACTTTGTAACTACATGTCAACTACATGTCAACTAATTCTCATTAATTTGCAACTACATGTCTACTAACTCTCAGAGTAGACGGTAGGTTTAGGGTTAGTAGAATGTTGACAAAGAAAGTGTTAGAAGATATTAAGCAGACTACTACTAATGCTCTACTAACTGCTAGTTGACATGTAGTTGCAAAGTTACTTACTGTTAATAGAATGTCTAAAGTGGACTATCGAAATAAAGTAACCCTAACCCTATTAACTAATAGAGAAGCAAGATTAACTAAGCAGTAAGTAGTAGCAAATTTAGGACATTTGTAAATGCATTGTAATGCAAATTTACCATTAATACAGGTGCTGATAGAGATTAACATTATAGATCACAAATGCTGTAGAAGTATCAGTCATTGTTAGTTCTCTAATGTAGTAAACTAATGTTAAAAACAAATGAAACCTTATTGTAAAGTGTTACTGGAAACGGTTACCAGTTTTTTCCTTACTATTGAAGTCAATGGCTACCGTCAACTCTTTGGTTCCCAACATTCCTCAAAATCTCTTTTTCAAAATATCTTATTTTGAAGAATGTTGGAAAACAAACAGTTGACGGTAGCCATTGACATCCACGATAGGGAGGGGGAAAAAATACTATATAAGTCAATGGCGACCAGCAACTGTTTGGTTCCCAACATTCTTCAAAATATCTCTTTCAAAATACCTTATTTGTAAATGCATTGTAATGCAAATTTACCATTAATACAGGTGCTGATAGAGATTAACATTATAGATCACAAATGCTGTAGAAGTATCAGTCATTGTTAGTTCTCTAATGTAGTAAACTAATGTTAAAAACAAATGAAACCTTATTGTAAAGTGTTACTGGAAACGGTTACCAACAAAAATGACAGGTACAGTATCAAAATGACCGAAATAACAAAACTGCGCTGGTGTTGGTGTCATCTAATGAAATACCTGGTCTTGGCAGAGCAGCTCAATCTTCTCCTCCGCTAGCACTGCCATGTCCTCCTCCTCTTTCTGTTCGCTGGGTTTCTCTGCGGCCGAACCGCCTGTCTGCGACTCGCTGTCCAGGTTGATGATCTTTTCATACACGTGTTCCATCACCTTCCTCACCTGTAACATATCACTGGCCGACAAACGATCCCTACAAACACACACAAACACACATTTCGTGCAAACAGTTGACAGTAGCCATTGACTTCCATAGTAGGGGAAAAAACTCTATGGAAGTCAATGGCTACAGTCAACTGCAACATTCCAAAAAAAATGTTCCAACATTATTCAAAAAAAGATATTTTGAAGAATGTTGGGAACCAAAAAGTCGCTGGTCGCCATTGACTTACATAGTTTTTTTTTTCTCCCTACCATGGATGTTAGTGGCTACCGTCACCTGTTTGGTTCCCAACATTCTTCAAAAT
>NW_015640467.1:1353968-1360542 GCF_001515625.1 Sinocyclocheilus rhinocerous
TGACGGTAGCCATTGACTTCCATAGTGTTTTTTCCTTACTATTGAAGTCAATGGCTACCGTCAACTCTTCGGTTCCCAACATTCCTCAAAATCTCTTTTTCAAAATATCTTATTTTGAAGAATGTTGGAAAACAAATGTTAGAATGTTGGGGAAAAAAAACAGTTGACGGTAGCCATTGACTTTCATAGTGTTTTTTCCTTACTATTGAAGTCAATGGCTACCGTCAACTCTTCGGTTCCCAACATTCCTCAAAATCTCTTTTTCAAAATATCTTATTTTGAAGAATGTTAGAAAACAAATGTTAGAATGTTGGAAAACAAACAGTTGACGGTAGCCATTGACTTCCATAGTGTTTTTTCCTTACTATTGAAGTCAATGGCTACCGTCAACTCTTTGGTTCCCAACATTCTTCAAAATCTCTTTTTCAAAATATCTTATTTTGAAGAATGTTAGAAAACAAATGTTAGAATGTTGGAAAACAAACAGTTGACGGTAGCCATTGACTTCTATAGTGTTTTTTCCTTAGTATTGAAATCAATGGCTACCGTCAACTCTTTGGTTCCCAACATTCTTAAAAATCTCTTTTTCAAAATATCTTATTTTGAAGAATGTTAGAAAACAAATGTTAGAATGTTGGAAAACAAACAGTTGACGGTAGCCATTGACATCCACGATAGGGAGGGGGAAAAAATACTATATAAGTCAATGGCGACCAGCAACTGTTTGGTTCCCAACATTCTTCAAAATATCTCTTTCAAAATACCTTATTTGTAAATGCATTGTAATGCAAATTTACCATTAATACAGGTGCTGATAGAGATTAACATTATAGATCACAAATGCTGTAGAAGTATCAGTCATTGTTAGTTCTCTAATGTAGTAAACTAATGTTAAAAACAAATGAAACCTTATTGTAAAGTGTTACTGGAAACGGTTACCAGTTTTTTCCTTACTATTGAAGTCAATGGCTACCGTCAACTCTTTGGTTCCCAACATTCCTCAAAATCTCTTTTTCAAAATATCTTATTTTGAAGAATGTTGGAAAACAAACAGTTGACGGTAGCCATTGACATCCACGATAGGGAGGGGGAAAAAATACTATATAAGTCAATGGCGACCAGCAACTGTTTGGTTCCCAACATTCTTCAAAATATCTCTTTCAAAATACCTTATTTGTAAATGCATTGTAATGCAAATTTACCATTAATACAGGTGCTGATAGAGATTAACATTATAGATCACAAATGCTGTAGAAGTATCAGTCATTGTTAGTTCTCTAATGTAGTAAACTAATGTTAAAAACAAATGAAACCTTATTGTAAAGTGTTACTGGAAACGGTTACCAACAAAAATGACAGGTACAGTATCAAAATGACCGAAATAACAAAACTGCGCTGGTGTTGGTGTCATCTAATGAAATACCTGGTCTTGGCAGAGCAGCTCAATCTTCTCCTCCGCTAGCACTGCCATGTCCTCCTCCTCTTTCTGTTCGCTGGGTTTCTCTGCGGCCGAACCGCCTGTCTGCGACTCGCTGTCCAGGTTGATGATCTTTTCATACACGTGTTCCATCACCTTCCTCACCTGTAACATATCACTGGCCGACAAACGATCCCTACAAACACACACAAACACACATTTCGTGCAAACAGTTGACAGTAGCCATTGACTTCCATAGTAGGGGAAAAAACTCTATGGAAGTCAATGGCTACAGTCAACTGCAACATTCCAAAAAAAATGTTCCAACATTATTCAAAAAAAGATATTTTGAAGAATGTTGGGAACCAAAAAGTCGCTGGTCGCCATTGACTTACATAGTTTTTTTTTTCTCCCTACCATGGATGTTAGTGGCTACCGTCACCTGTTTGGTTCCCAACATTCTTCAAAATCTCTTTTTCAAAGTATCTTATTTTGCAGAATGTTTGAAACCAAAGAGTTGCTGGTCACCATTGTCTTCCATAGTGTTTTTTCCCCTACGATAGAAGTCAAAGGCTACCATCAACTGTTTGGTTCCCAACAATTCTTCAAAATTTATTTATTTATTTTTAAATTGTGTGTTCAGCAGAAGATAGAAACTCATACAGGTTTGGAACAACTTGAAAGTGAGTAAATGATGACAGTTATCATTTTTTGGGTGAACCATCCCTTTAAACCAAGAACGAAATTAAACTTGTAGGTCCATCTTTAAATTATAGTTATAAATCTACTTCTCTATAGAGAAAAATCAAGGGATTTTTACACCCAAAACCAACTTTTGCATCCTATAGTCCAGGGGTCTCCAAACTACTGTCCTGCAGAGTTTAGCTCCAGCTTTCCTCAACACACCTGCCTGGAAGTATGCCTAGTAACAGCTTGATTAGCTGCTCTAGTCTCTGTCTAAGAAGCTTCAGACTGAAACGTCACCGTCACACGTACTTCTTTAACGTCTTTGCTCCAGAGGACGAATGGGGCTGGAGGTAGAACGGGATTTTGTTGAATTTGGGCATGTTTTTCTGTAAAAGAAAGAAATACAGTGTTGTAGCAAAGTGTCATTTCTTCAGTGTTGTCACATGAAAAGATATAATAAAATATTTACAAAAATGTGAGGGGTGTACTCACTTCTGTGAGATACTGTATGTGTACTTTATATAAGAGAAATCACAAGTGTAAAACACTTTGAAGAGGATGTTATGGACACTTACGTCCACTGTGATGTCGATGACCCACTGCGGGACCGTCTCGTTGAGTAACATGGACTCAGTTTCTCCACCGGAGTCTCGACACAGCAGCCTGAGCACAGACGTCATTTCATCAGCGAACACCAGCGTCTACAGAGCTGATCAAACAGAGGACACACACCTGAATAACGTCCTTCCTCCCGCTTCACCGAAAATCACCGGAGTGTGCGGCGGCACCTGGAAATATCCGTTTCCCTTCTGTATCCGGCTCTCGTGCTCACCGTTCACTGAGGAAACACGACATACGCCATCAAGATCATCCGAAGAAATATCAGCCTTTTTCCAGAAAATATTGAGCATGAAAAAGATTTAATTTCTTCATTAAATGTAATTATAAAGAAAAATAAATGCATAAAATCAAGCCCTGTCCAACATTATTTCACTCTGAAATATCAGATTATGGAAGTTAAATGAGTTACAATACAGGTATTTAATTACTGTACATCATCATCATCATCATCATTATTATTATCTAGCAGTAAACAAAAAATATGTATAATTAATATACGTATTTCGCATAATATACATATTTATTATTATATGTAATTTATAATATTATATATACATATGTTTATATCATTTAATATAACTATATGTTAGCATTATTATTATTATTATTATCTACCATCAGTTTAATATACGTATTTCACATAATATACATATTATATATTATATGCAATTTATAATATAGACACATATATTTCTATAATTTAATATAATTATATATGTTAGTATTATTATTATTATTATCTACCATTAAACAAAAAATATGTATAACTAATATACGTATTTCACATAATATACATATTTATTATATGTAATTTATAATCTACATAATATATATATTTATACCAATATATATAATTATATATGTTAGCTATAATATATACATATATATTTATAGCATTTAATATAATTATGTATGTTCGTTATAAAGTTATTGTTGTTATTATATAATACAGTAATTACAAACTTGGATATTATTTTGTCAAATTAATTAACTTTTATATTACAAAAATACAATATGCAAGTTTATAATTAATTACTGTAAACTATATTATTATTATTATTATTATTATATGTAGCATTATATATACATGTGTGTGTAATATGTTAATTAAATAGGTGTTAATAATAATATTACACTGTAATTTCTAAACTAATTACAACATTTATATCGGAAAAAAAAATAATATCCAAGTTTAGAATTACTGCACATATATATATAAATAAATATAATATTATATATATCATTTAATAATTTTATAATAATTTTATTTTATATAATATATATTGATTTATACATTTTAAAAACATTATTTTATATATGTATATTCATTTATTTCATAGTATTACATTTTAAAATCAGTGTTTTATGGACTGATTGATTGATTGCTATTCCAGCATCTGTGTGTTTTTTCGTGGCAACATCAGCAGATTTTAGGGATGAGTGATAAGAGTCTTTACCGCTCCCATGATTGAGTTCGGTCTCCTCGTCCGTGGGGTTGGTGTGAGTGCGAGGCCAGTACTCCAGCAGAGCCTGCAGCAGCAGCCCGCCCAGATTCACTGCAGCACAAACACACATTAATAACTCATCTTTCTCATCTACTGTCATGATAAACGGCTCGGCTCACGTTTAGGGTCGGATCCGTCAGGGCTGGTGAATCCAGCGTCTTTAGCAGAAACCCAGGCTGCAAAGCAGTCGCTCTCGTCCAGCGTTATCGTCAACATCTGTCAATCACAAGCCAAACGATTCATAAAACATTCACTGTGATGTGTTTAAACACCGTCCTGCCGTGACGTACCCCTGTCTTCAGATCCACCGAAAACCAGTTCGGCACATAAACCATCTTGAACCTTTTCTTGTTCTCTTCGTCAAACTCCATCTTGCCCAAGTCTTCGACTTTACAGGCCTGCGAAACAGACAGCAAAGCGGTCACACGACGGATGGGTCACGTGTCGAGGCACACGCATGTAAACGTTACCTTCAGCACATCCCAGTACGCCACGTTATTGTTGGTGTCTTTGGTCAGAATGTGTCGTTTGTCGTTCAGAATGTGGCACTGAATTATACTGGCGCCACCTAGAGGTCAAAACAAGACATTCACTTGAGGAACTATAATAATTCAAACTAAAACATTAAAAACTATATTATGATACATTATAAACAAATAAATACGTATAATTATATATATGTGTGTGTGTGAGATTAATATTATTATTATTAATAATAATATATACACAGTAATTATAATCTTTATAAAAACATACAATTAAAATATAAAAAATATAAATATTATCAATAAAAATGTGTATGTGTAATTATTATTAATAATAATAATAATTATTACTATATATACACAGTAAATTATACACTTTAGTAGCATTATAAACAAACAAATAAATATATATATATATACACAAATTATACATATTTATTTGTTTGTTTATAATGCTACATAATAATTTTTGTTTATTTTATATATACTTAATTAATATATTATTCTTAATAATTATTATTTATACACAGTAATTATAAACTAAAAACAAAAAAATATATAAAAATTATAAATTAAAATAGAAAATATAAAAATACAAATTATGACAAAAAAAACTAAAATAATTATAAATTTTATATTACAAACAAATACAATATCATGCTAAAGATGCTGTTTGATGGAGATTCTAATTATTAAACGTATGTGAAGATCCTGTAAAACTCCTTTGTTTTGTACCTTTGATCAGCTGCTCTGTCTGCGTGCACAGCGGCGTCAGCGGAGCGCTGCAGTCATTGTCATAATCACCAGACGCTCGGAAATTATGGATACCCTTCAGAGACTGGGAAAAAACACAGAGACATTATTCAAAACAACGCCCAATATCAAGAGAACAGACCGTTTTCTACATTTTCACTGTTTTCTAAATAAACAAACCGAGAAATTTAAAATTATGGATCAGTGTTATTGTAGTATCACTGATACAGTATTATAGTTTCTGTAAATATTCTGAATTAGATTTTATTTTTTCAAGTTCCACTTTTATTTAAGATTATAGTCATTTTGTTGTGTTTTTATAATTTGTAATATTTACACACACACACACATATATATATTAGAGCACAACCGATATGGGTTTTTTGGGGCCGAAACCGATACCGATATTAGGGAGTAAAAAAAGGCCGATATCGATATATCGGCCGATATTCTTTGTGTATATTATAGTACAGTACCAGTCAAAAGTTTGGACACTTTCCCATTCGAGGGTCCAAACATTTGACTGGTACTATATATAGAATACAGTATATACATAAACAGAATATATATACATAAACACATTTTTTGCAATGATCACTCAAATGTGGTGATCAAACACTTATAATGGTGACAGAGATATGTAAGGGCATTTAACAATTTAACAATAAACTTTATTATCCAAAATGAGTCTGACATCAGTGCACTGAACAGTAAAGTGGAAGTTTATTCAACTTTATTTAAATTCAAATCCATTCAACTTTATTCCGTTGAAGTTAATTTCACTTCGGAACATTCATTCACGGATTTGCTATGTTTGCTATGATAAATGTTCTGTAAAAAAAATTTTCATATTGGTGGCATATCGGCGGCATATTAGCCGATACAATATATCGGCGACAGGCTCATATCGGCCCATAATATCGGCTAAACGATATATTGGTCGGGCTCTAATATATATATATATATATAGTTTTAGTACTTCAAGTACTAAAACAGCTGAAATTCAAGTATCTGAAATAAAATAATTTATTTTAAATGTTATTTTATTTCAGTCAATGTTTATTTCATTTATTTATATATATATATATATATATATATATATATAC
>NW_015640467.1:1361092-1364131 GCF_001515625.1 Sinocyclocheilus rhinocerous
GGTTTTAGTTTTAGTAGTACAGAAAATGTAACTAAAAAAGCAACTAAAATCTTGAAGAATGCATAATCTGGCTTTTTACGAATATTTTTCACTTACTATTCAAAGATGTATAAAGATTTCTAACTTTAGACCAGGATTGTCAAACTAAATTTTAGGAGGATGTGCATCTTTTTTTTTTTTACATGTTAAAGCTTTAATAACTAACATCAACATGAAAAAGAGAAAACTATTCACTGCTACTGGTGAATTAACTAAAAGCCCTGCATCTAAACATTATGGTGTAAAAGAAAAAAATTGCTGCTCGTTTAAATTCTTCTCCGTCAAACTCTGACAGGATCAAATTAGTATTAATGCATCATATCTAATAACCATTCAGTGAATGCAATAGTGACAATACTCTTTCTGTCTGCCCACAGCTCCAGTTTCAGATGAAAAGTGTGAATTGCATAATTAACAGAAGCATTCTACTATTTTAAGATGCGACCATAACATGCAACACAACAAATTACACCGTTACTTAAAAACAGTAGCACTGCAGGGATATTTAGCCGAAGGGCGACAGTAATTAATGAGTAAAGGAAGCCGCAGCAGAATATCTAAAGCTCAGCTGTAGATGTGTGTGTTACACAGTGGCTGGAGCAGCTGCACTTACCCACTTATTAACCGTGGACTTCGCGGTGGAAACCCAGATGGCCGAATGCGGATCAGCCGAGCGGTCCAGCTCCATCTGAGAGACAGAGAAGCACACATTCACACCTCAGTAACTTTCACTTGCTTCCCATGACCTGCTCACGCTCCACAGCTGCTGCGTGACGCATAAACCTGCACCCTTGATTTAAACCTATGGGGATGTTTGGTATATATGTTCGTTCTTTCTTAAGTGAGGAAAAAAAAAAAATATATATATATAATAATAATAATAATGTGTGTGTAAATATTTTTTTATTCATATATATTTAAAATATTTATATAAATTTTTACACACATATATTCCTATATATATATATATATATATATGTATATACACACAGATATATATATATAATTTCAATAGAACTACATAAAAAAATGATCATAAACCCAAGAGAAATGTTTCTTCATAAGAAGTTAAAGAAACTGTTGTGAAAGTGTGTGGTATTGTATGTCACTGTCGCACCTTCAGCACAGGAGCCTTCTCCTCGCAGATCAGCACACGGATGTCAGGACTGCGCAGGTCTGTGCAGTATATCTTCCGGTCGCGGCCTCCGGAGTAAACGTGCGTGAAGGCCTCGTTGACCTGCAGCGCCCAGACGCCCTCGTCGTGAACGCGGTACGTGGCGATACACCTCTGCTGACCCAGAGACCAGAGCCGGATCGTCCCGTCTGAGCTCCCTGAGAGACACTGAGCACACAAAAACCAGCTCGTTTAGAGCTCAAAGGCTTTTAAAACCTTCTACAGTCGACAACAGAACAAGAACAAGACTGCTGTTTGCATCGGATTCAATCCTGCATCAAAAGAAGAACAAATCTGGATTTATAAAGGTAAAAACTGACGTGAAAATGCGAAAGCATGCATATTAACTTTTGCATAAATAGACAATCACAATATCCATTATATGTGACCCTGGAGCACAAAAGCAGTCTGAAGTCGCTGGGGTATATTTGCAGCAATAGCCAACAATACATTGCATGGGTCAAAATTATAGATTTCTCTTTTATGCCAAAAATCATTAGTATATTAAGTAAAGATCATGTTCCATGAAGATATTTTGTAAATGTCCTACCGTAAATATATCAAAACTTAATTTTTGATTAGTAATATGCATTGCTAAGAACTTCATTTGAACAACTTTAAAGATGATTTTCTCAATATTTAGATTTTTTTGCACCCTCAGATTCCAGATTTTCAAATAGTTGTATCTCTGTCAAATATTGTCCTATCATAACAAACCACACATCAATGTAAAGCTTATTTATTCAGCTTTCAGATGATGTATACATCTCAATTTTAAAAAATTGACCCTTATGACTGGTTTTGTGCTCCAGGGTCACATATGTGCATTATATGCAAAAATGTGCCAGTTCTTCACTGGAATTAATTATAAATTATTAATTAATATAATTAATTCATTATCCCCCGGTTTCACAGACTAAAGTGTAAGTCTGTACTGTTTTAACTGAAAGAAACTTGCTCTGACTGATCTTAAAATATATCAGTGCCTCTGTTTTCTCTCAAAATGCACGTTAATAAAAATTACTTAAACGTCCTAATTGAACTATTGCCTAGTCCTGGCTTAGTCTAAGCCCTATCTGTGAAACCAGGCCCATACTTATTATTTCCCAGAAAAACAAACTAATTTTTCTACCAACAAAGTGTGTGTGTCTCACCTGAGTCCCGTCTCTGTTGAGCAGCAGGGATTTGACGTTATCTGTGTGTCCTTTCAGTTTCATCAGTTTGGCACAGGTTCGCGGGTCCCACACTCTCAGAACCTGACGAAGATATCACAGAAACAAAGACAATCTGAAACTAGCGACACCAGAAAGAGAGTGCAAGTAAACAGCAAATATCAATACAAGAGCCTGAAGAAATCAGGCGATACTGTGAGAAGAAGAAATACACCACTCTATACAACATCAGCATCTTTAAAAATGACTGTAGAGACAACATGTAATGAAAACTAACTCTCTTAATATGTCCCTGGTCTCATTTTGCATGATCTTGATGTATATATAATTAAAAAAAACACTATGAAAATGTAATTTTAAAAAGTTGAACAAAATAGCCACAATCCAGTTTCTTCCATGAAAAATACATCATATCCTGTATGTTAAATGCATTGTGATGTCAGATTTGAGGATTCGAACCTTTTCAGTGGATCCTGACACTATAACCGTCCCCATCTGATTCATGGCCAGACTGTAGATGGAGTCCTTGTTCCCACTGAGAGAAGACGCTGTACAACATGAAAACATAAATAAATAAATAATTAAATTATTATAAATAAATACATTATTAATAATAAATAAACAAATAAATTATTATTAAACAAATAAATAAAT
>NW_015640467.1:1364215-1371892 GCF_001515625.1 Sinocyclocheilus rhinocerous
AAATAAATTAATAATAAATAAATTAAGTAATTAATTATTAATAATAAATAAATAGTGTTCTTCATATCAGATATTTAAACTAACATAACATAGGGTTAACATAATAATCTAAAAAATATATATATTTAAAAATATATAAAATTAACATCAGCACTCACTAGTAACGGTGTTATTGGACGCGGTCAGTGCGGTCAGTGTGTTCACATCCCAGAGAAAGATCTGTCTGTCCAGTCCTGCAGAAGCCACCAGCTCTTTGTCTTTAGCATATGCCAATGCTTTAACATAGTCCTGCACAAAAATACATAAAAATACAAGAGAATAAGAGACACAATGCACACTTCAATATAGAAAAGCATAAAAAAACATTTATTCAACTGGCAGATTCGTACCAGGAACTCTTTGCATTAAATTAAAAACACCAACCCATGCATAACAGCGGAAATAACGCATCAGCACATTGTTTCTCTACTATAAAATGTAAAAGCTGTCTTTTTTGAAAGTCTTCTTGGATGTTTCTGGTCATGCACCTGGTTTGTTTAGATGTGTGCATAACATTTCATGACTGTACCTAGTGTTAATTTTGTTAACGAGCTTTTTTTCCCATGGCTAAGACGAGACAGTGACGACAATAAGCTCAATAAACGATAACTGTGACTATATCAACATGCGATATCGTTGACAAAAAAAGACGAGACTAAAATGTATTTAAAAAAATAAAAACTATACCAAAATTTCTTTTAATTTTTGTTGAAAAAAAGGAGATAAAATATTATTGCGGATTGCCGTACACGCCTCTACTGCACGAGCTGTTAAAAGGATTCATTTTCTGCCCGGTGTTTTGCTTATTTTTTTGCAATCTTATAAATGATTACATGCAAAATTAATAGTAGTTATTAAGATTGATGTGGTTTAGAATTGGTAAAGTGTGCTTGGAAAAAAATTATGACCAGAATATCAACTTATCAACTTAATATAAACTGTAGAGAAACATTATTGACATCGAACTGTAGAGAACATCTTTGTTTGTTTTTGCCAGTTTTCATAATGTAGACAGAGAGAGTCTTTGATATTAATTTATATATTAAATAGCCTGTAATAAATCAGTACACTAGATGAGGTCAAATAAAGACCACATTATATTGATTTGTGCTTATTGGTGAAAGTGCAATGCCTGAAATGTAAAAAAATTAATTTCTCAAATGACAACGATCTTTTCAATTATAATTTTGAGCAAAAATTATATATATATTTTTTAATCAGTTTAACTATTATACAGCTTGACGAACATAAACAGGACAAGCTTGACTAAATATGATAATAACATACAAGTACATCTGACACCAGGACGAAGACTGAATTAAAAAGGGCTGACAAAATGAGCACTAACTGTACCTTGTGCGTTCGCAGTGTGGACATGCAGAAGCCCTTGTGTGCGTTCCAGACCTTCACCGTGGTGTCTGACGACGCTGATATCACTGCAGACACAACAGAGACACATATACATCTGTACTGCATTCATACGAGCACATGAGAACTGCACTGCATGCGTCAGACGCTCACGTGTTTTCCCGTTGCAGCAGAGGACGATGTCATTGACCCAGTCTGTGTGATGCTCCATCGATGCAATGTACGGATCCTGCTGCAACACACACACACACGCAAGAGCAGGAACGTCATTTCAAAGGCCAGGGAAGTGTTTTGACATCACATGCACGGGTTTAGTGACACACACAGACACACACGCACACACAAGAGCGGAGCGTCATTTCAAAGGGCCAGGGAATTGTTCCGACAGGTTCAGTGACCGACGGCTCACCTTGTGCTGGTTAACGCTCCATATCCTGATGATGGAGTCTCTCCCGGCGGTGAAGAGCCGGTTCAGAGCCGGATCCAGCTGAAGTGCGTTGACTCCATTACGATTATATTTCTCCACCTCGTCTCTGATCACGTATGACACCTGCAACACACGCATGCTCAGAATCTGAGGTCCATCGATATCGAGTTTCAGACACTGAAAAAAGCCACTTTAGATGTTATGATTTGTGCAGATTCAGTAAGATTTAATTTTAAGGTATTAAAAGGGGCTCATGCTATAAACATAAGTGATGTTGTTCAACAGATCTAGCATTACTATCATTTCACAGTAATATCAACCTTTTTAGTGTAAAAATGCTGCACAATACAAATTTCCAAAAAACTTTTTGGAAACGTTTATAAAGTAGTTATACAGAAATGTAAGAACGAGGCAAAATATAATGTATAATACAGCATATATATATATATATATTATTCTAAGCAGCAAGGATGTGTTAAACTGATAAAAAGTGACAGTAAAGACTTATATGGTTAGAAAAGATTTATATTTTGAATAAACGCAGTTCTTTTTAACTTTTTATTCATCAAAGAATCTCAAAAAAAGTATCACAGGTTCCAAAAAAATATTAAGCAGCAAAAAAATCAGCATATTATTATGATTTCTGAAGATCATGTGACACTGAAGACTGGAGTAATGATGCTGAAAATACAGCTTTGATCACAGAAATAAATTACAGTTTAACAGATATTCACATAGAAAACAGCTGTTTTAAATTGTAATAATATTTCACAATTTTACTGTTTTTCTGTATTTCTGATCTAATAAATGCAGCCTTGGAGAGCAGAAGAGACTTCTTTAGAAAGTAATAAAAATCCTACGGATCCTAAACTTTTGAATGACAGTATATATGAAATTACATTTAAAAGTATTATTATTTACAATTATTTGATTAAAATATTTTAAATAATACAAAACATTCTGAATGTTAATTTTGCAATCAAATTCAGCACTAATTAATTTTTTATTTGAGTTTAAAGTTTTTGTTCATAACACTGTTCCGTTTATTTTAATTCGAATTACTTTTATTTTATCATTATCTCCAACTATCGGTCGACCTCTACTATGAATCAGACTAAAACCAAAGGATTAATAATTATTGCTATTTATTAGTCTCCTAAATATACCACATGCTAAAAGTACGGTGGCCGAGAAGTGCAAAGCAAATCACAATTCTGAAAACAAAATAACAAATTACAAACGCAAAGCCATGTAAATACTTTGAAACTTTTACTTGACTCATTTTCATTAAATATAAATAAAATACAGACTATCAGTTTGGAACAGCACAAAAAGCATGCATTTTATTTTTAGCAACGTTTTTGTGTCAGAAAGAAATATGTTACATTTTATTTCACACAAATAAAAAAAATTATTTGTTTTAAATTTGTAATTAATTAATAAATCAATGTTCAACCACAAGCAAATGTTTCGTCTGCACAGCATAAAAATACCTTGATAAACACATGCATAATGCACACAGTATGCAGGCATTTATAGTACAGTTAGGGTTTATAAGTGCTCATATCCTAGTATGCATGTGTTAGTTTGTACATCTATCCGCTCATATGTTTAGATCTTTTTTATGTTCATTATACATGTACATATGCATACTGCCACATATGTTCAGCATGCAATGTGCATATATGGTAAGTATGCATAAGTATGGAAGGATGATTGACACCAGATGACTTATTAGAACCCAAAATCTGCTTAATTTTTCAATCCGAAGCCCATAATGATCATCTAAACCCCGACACAGCCTGTTTATATAATCACGGGCTGCTGTAAGCAGTCCATACAGACTTAGTATGCAGCATTCTTAGACGCCTCGAGATTGCAGTACGGTAGGCAGCACACTAGATTTTGAGACACCGCCTGTGGCCTCCACCTCCCTGTGCGCCACACAAACGCTCACATCCGCGTTTAAAACAGCCGTCACACAACGAGCTACACTCTGAAGGCTCCTATCGTCACATAAACCGCACACGCACATCACAAGCGCACTCGCAAGCGTGAAACATTCACCTGCACTTTCCTGCGCCCCGCTGCATTCTGCCTGTGATGCGTCGCCATCTTACATGTTGACGTCGTGACGTCACTTCCGCCACGCCAAGACGCGCTAGCGCGCTCGAGGCGGGAGGAGAATGAATGAATAATATAAATGTAAATAAATCGCAGAACACGCACATATTCATAATATAGCATTAGAGTAATATATAGTATTTGCATGTAATTTTATTTAATTTAAAAAAATCATACATACATAGTTAGTTAGCGCCTTAGTGGCCATTCATAAACGCAAGGGAAAAAACGCAAAACCCGTTTTATTTTTTTAAATTTTTTTGCAAGTTCTGTGCGAAAATAGGCTCAACGTTGCAAAAAATCCTAAAAAAATGTCTATTCAGTATAACGGATAAATAAAATAATGTTAAGTATTTTTTTTGGCTTAATTTGTTTACTTTTACAATAATAACAGGATAAGAATATACAGGAGAATAATGAAAAAATAATGTTAAGTAAAATTAAAAAGTCAGTAGCCTTGTTGACAAGTTTGGCTGAGTAAAAGGGCAAAACGCTCGAGATACAGTACTTTCAGTGCCCTGTAGTTGGCGACATCACTGCAGAAAAAGCTAGATGCCATGCAAAATGTAATGTGTAATTGCAACACTCATTACAAATGTATAGTGGAGTAAAGAGTACAGATACTTATTCAAAAATGTAGTGAAGTAGAGAGTAAAAGTTGCTAATTGATACTCAATAAAACTACAGAGCATCCAAAAAGATACTCAAGTACAGTAATTAATTGCATTTGCTCAAATACTTTACACCTCTGCATTTAAGGCATCTTTACAAAGGCTGCAATGTGCCTGCTCAAAATTCAGTGTAAAGATGCAATGCGGCATAAAAGCCAGACTAAATTATGCCTGCTCAGAATCAATTATAGCCTCTTGTATCAAAGCACACAGTTGTAATTGCTGTGGAAATGCATTTAAGCCACTTCTGAGCAGCATTAAAGACACCTAAATGCCACTTCAGAAGCGCTTCTGTGCCGCCTTTGCGGTGTATATTCGGCATTGGTTGTGTAAAGACGCCTATATATTGACGAAAATGGAAAAGCAGTGTGTTCTTTGTGAATGTCCCCTATACATTATATTCAATAAAGCGTATAGCCTACTCAATAAAATAAGATGCAAGCAACACATTCCTACAGTGAGTAGTATTTAAACAATTAATTGTAAATTTAAAATAAAAAAATGATTCGTCTCTCGCACTGATATTTGAATTAAAGACCATGCATGATTAAAATTACTCACTAGATTTTTGTCCTGCGATACTTTCTATGACCAACAGATGGAGTTATGAACTCATATTCCGCCTCATTTACACAACTTCATAAATAGTCACGGATATATTTGTATTTAATAATTCGACTAATTATCTTTCTCTCCAGTCCATATGTGTGAGCTAAGCCACTTAATGCACTGTATTATATCTGATACTGGGTATATTTAATAAGTTATAAAGATGGCATTTGCATGCATATGAATTGTCTGTATCTCATTCTAAATAAAAAAAGCCATGCACACATCAAATTTCAGTTTTAAAACCCAAATCCTGATTATTAAGAACAAAGTGCGCTTAATAGAATATTTAAAGGGAGGAGGAAGCAAAACAGACCTAATCTAAAGCAATGCATATGACAAAACACCATGCACTTTATGCACTTTTTGCACAAACTGTGTTTTAAAGCGGCTGGAGCAGATGGGGTTCGTGGAGGAGGCGGAACATCTGAACAACTGGCTCTCTGCTGCTCTCAGATCAGTTCAGTCTGAGATACACATGAACATCCAGGAGAAACAGAGCCACAACCTCATGTGCTGCTGGAGTCTGTGTGTGTGTGTGTGTGTGATTGGGAATTGGGGATCAATGGCACAGGGACAGGACAGACATTCGGGATGATGTGAAAGAGGGGATTTAAGGGTCTTTTCCTCCTCCTGAGCGCGTGGATTCACTTCAGACTGAACTTGGAACATTAAATGCGCAACTTGATTTGATTGCTGGGGATTTTCAGCATGGCTTTCCTGTGGCTCTTTCTGTTGATCAGAGGAGATGTGTGAACACTTGCACGTATACAGCCGAACAGAAGCGAAGTTTCACATGTAAGTAGATTTCAATCTTGCGACTGATTTTTGTTTCACAGACAAAATGCAAAAAAGTTTATAATTCTTTTATAGCGAATCATATCATGTTCCTGAAAGTCTCTGATTGCAATAACATGGAAACACACAACACGCCACAAATGAGATTTGAAAGGAAACAGGCTAATTATTCGTAGTCCTCCGCTTAAAATGCATTGCTGAACTGTCTGGTTTTGTTTAATGACAATTGCATTATGTGCAAAGATTCATATTTTGACGGATGTTTGTGACGCTGTTGATTCTTAATGACGCAATTAAGTCAGAAACACATTGCTCGTTGTTAATGGCGTTATACTTTAACAATATGCATGCCAGGCGTGCTGGTTTAATCACATCAGATCCGATTTCTGTTATTCTGAACGCTGTCAGTTCATGTGTGTGTGTGTGTGTGTGTGTGAGTGTGTGTGTGTGTGTGAGAGTGTGTGTGTATGTGAGTGAGTGAGTGAGAGAGTGTGTGTGTGTGAGTGAGAGAGTGTGTGTGTGTGTGTGGTTTACAGGAACATGAACAGGTGTGTGTGAGTGTCGCTGTTTGTTTGTTTTTTCTGCGTCTCGCTCGTGCGCTCTGTTTTTAAGACTAGTAATGGCAAGTTAAAAGTAGTTAAACTTTTAAAAAGCATGTCTGATATTGTTGTGATCCTAGCTGTTTTTAAACCTAAAAAGAAACACTCGGTCAGCAGCAGAAACGCGCCTCGCGAAATCCTCGCGCTCTTGTCCAAGGTGCTGAAAACACACTGAGATCAGAAATTAGGTTAAAAAAATATCACACGACATTCTTTTACATGTTTAATTCGACTAAAGTAAGAGTCAGAGACAAAATCGTGAATTCTTGTTGGTAAAAACGAAGGTAAATCGCTGATAGGAACAACAACAGCACCATAGACAACCCTGTCAACAACAATTATTACGAAATAATGATATCAACAAAGCTAATAATTATCATTACATGTATTATTCAATTAAATTCGGTTAAAATGAATTATTTTTATAAACATACATTTGTTACTGTAAGGATCTATTCCTACCTGATCTGAACCTTTCAGTTTGTGTAACTTGAAGTTACAGATATTAATAAATGATATTTTTCACTGATTATATTAATATATACACATACTTTTGGAATAAAACTAGTTAATTTAGATTAGTTATAACACGCCCTCAGTGTTGTTCTCTGCCAACGTAAATATAATAATAATAATAATTTTGAAATCATATTTTGCTGAAATAAGATACTTACACATATCAATTAACGTACAAGCATTTTTATTAATTTTAAACAAGTTCCTTGTATAGTATGGTATATGAGAGCTGCGTGTGTGTATGTGTGAGTGTGTGTGTGTGTGTGTGTGTGTGTGCGCGCGTTTTTGTGACAAATGAGGACATACATTTGTATAATGACAAGGGTATAACATAGGTATTACAAGGAGAAGGTGACTTTTCAGGACATTACCCCATGTCCCCACTTTTCAAAACGCTTATAAATCACACAGAATGGAGTGTATTGAAAATCTGAAATAGCACAAAGTTTCCTGTGAGGGGTAGGTTTAGGGGTAGGGTTGGTGTAGGGCAATAGAATATACGGTCTGTACAGTAGAAAAAACATTA
>NW_015640467.1:1371964-1372785 GCF_001515625.1 Sinocyclocheilus rhinocerous
GTGTGTGTGTGTGTGTGTGTGTGTGTGCGCGTGCTGTGGATAAACAGAGGAAGTGATCGTAACAGAGACAGCAATGCTTGATGTGATAATTCTCAGTGATTTACTAGTTATTTGCATTTATTCAAAAGGCCCGTGCTAAGAATCATGGCTCATGCCACTTCACCCTAATTATGATGAACAGGGAGTCATCTGTCATATTGTCAGCTGGTGATGAATGATCTCTGGGGGATCTTGCTTCAATCTGTTCTGATTGGCTGCGGCTGACAGGCCGACACTGTGATTAAAAAGACTATTGCTGTTTGAATTGATCCAGACTCTGGACTGGATCAACCAGGAACGGTTAATATGAGTAAAACATAATGCTTAAAGCAATAGTTCACTCAAAAATGAAAATTTGCTGAGAATTTACTCATTCAGGCCATCCAAGATGCAGATGAGTTTGTTTCTTCATCAGATTTGGAGAAATGTAGCACTGCATCAGTGTCTCAGCAATGGATGCTCTGCAGTGAATGGGTGCCGTCAGAATGAGAGTCCAAACAGCTGATAAAAACATCACAATAATCCACAAGTAATCCACAGCACTCCAGTCCATCAGTTAACATCTGGAGAAGACAAAAGCTGAAACAAATCCAGCATTAAGACGTTTTTAACTTCAAACTGTCGCTTCTGGTCAAAATAGGAGTCCATAATTTCAGACCAGACCACTTTTTCCCTGGAGAAAGCAATATCATGGATCGAGGACTTGTATTTTAGCCAGAAGTAACAGCTTGAAGTTAAAACATCTTAATGATGGATTTGTTTCTTACAAACACGCAGCTTTT
>NW_015640467.1:1377078-1382806 GCF_001515625.1 Sinocyclocheilus rhinocerous
TGTTTTTATCAGCTGTTTGGACTCTCATTCTGACGGCACCCATTCACTGCAGAGCATCCATTGCTGAGACACTGATGCAATGCTACATTTCTCCAAATCTGATGAAGAAACAAACTCATCCTAATCTTGGATGGCCTGAGGGTGAGTACATTTTTGCAGATTTCAATTTTTGGGTGAACTGTTCCTTTAAATCCTGTTTCATTTGTCTTGATCTCTTGGTTTTGAGAAGCACTGATCGTAATGCTGGACGCTGTGCGACTGTAGCAGCAGCGCTGACCTTGGAATCATTATTTGTTTTGCAACTCATAATTTATTTGTGACAAGTGGCCTCTGGCCTCATCTATTCTCATCTAAGCAATCTGAGACAGTTTTTGTCCCCTGTGTGGACGCACACTTGACTACGCTGTTGTTTCTTTCACACTTTGTTTCCTTCGTAACCCAGCTTGACTTCAAAGTGTCCACTTTATTCTGCTATTATGAAAACAATGACAAGCAATGTTTCATTTTGACATAATTTGGTCAGAACCTGGATCTCCAAGCTCTCCTGCACAATGGGGGAGAGTTTTGCTCTGTCACTGAGCCAAATTGAACACGTCTCTCATTAGATCAGCACAGAGCGAAGCCATTAGATGAGCGCAGGTTTGAAACTATAGCGCTGCTGTTGGGCTACACTGCACCCACTGCTAGTTTGACCTAATGATAAACAGTTATCAGCTGCTGGGGGTCGGGGAGGTTGTATAAGCTGTCAGCACATCTTTCTTCATCCAGGAGCTGAAAATGGATTAGCAACAGAAGCTCCTATACAGGAGAAATACAGAATTGGAGCAATTAATGAATAAGTGATAAGCTGGTGTGCAAAATAGCTAAAACATATATATTTGAAAATTTTGTAGCTTTTTGGGAAAAAATAAATAAATAATATATATATATATATATATATTATATGTGTGTGTGTGTGTGTGTGTATAAAGTAAACATGGGCAATTTTTGTGCATTTAAAAAAATAAAAATAAATAATTTGTCATTTGTGAATGAAATTGTATAAAATCACTTTAATTCTTGTTAAACTTATTTGATAGCTTGTTAAAAATCTTGTTAAAGTTAAATCTGGTTAGGGTTAAATCTAGTCAGTTTACCTGTTTGGTCAGTCTGTAAACAGACCCTTTAATCAGCGGTGAAAACACTTGTTGTGCCATTTAGGCCTTAGTGACCTTTGCCCCTTTGGGCGGTCAAAAAACGACCCGTTAAAGTGACCCATATTCAGGCTTCAAGGACAGCTGTGTTCCTACTGCAGCATAATTGTTGTGTCATTTGTTTGTATCATCAGAAACGACACTTGATGAGTAACCTTCATGCCCACCTTCCTCGCTGAAAATGACCTGCGCTGACTGTGAACTGTAACCCGGTCTAAGTTTAGGTGCTGGACCCTTTTTATCCATGCGCACAGAGGTAGAAAGCCCACATTAGCGAATGGCTGCCCACTAATCTGGGCTTTGAATGAAGCCTCGAGGGAATGTGGACCCTGCTGTAAAGCCCCTTTCATTGATTATAGGTCGTTCCAGTGCTTTCCTGAAGTCACAATCACACTTCAGAAGCACACGAGCTGCTCTTAAATAAGCGTCTTCTCAAGAATGTGTCATATTTGACCTCAAAATCACAATAAAGAAATCACTTATAATTAAATAAAGAGTTCAGCTTGTTTTAGGACCATTAAGATTATTGGCATCGTGACATTATTTACATTAAATCTCATTATAATGACAATTAGAAATAAATTGTAATGTGCATTTGTAAAGATCTTTACAATGAGGTTCCGTTCGTTAACATTGGTTAATGCATTAACTACCATTAACTAACCAGCAATACATTTGTTACAGTTCATAAAAATACAACTATTCATTGTTTGTTCATATTAGCTCAGGTCAGTTAAATAATATTAACAGATACTTTTGATTTTAATAATTTATTAGTGAGTTTTGAAATTGACATTAGGTTTAATAAATGTGTTGGAAGTATTTTTCATTGTCAGTTCATGGAATAACAAATGTAACCTTATAGTAAAGTGTTACCGATAATATTAACAAGGATCAGCTTTTGATTTGAATAATTTATTAACATTAACTAAGATTAATAAATGCTTTAGAAGTAGTTTCATTTTTACTTCATGTTAACTAATGTGGTTAACTAATGATAACTAATGCAACCTTGTAAAGTGTTACCGATAATATTAACAGATGCAACTTTTGATTTTAATAATTTATTAACATTAACTGCTTTAGAAGTAGTTTCATTGTTACTTCATGTTAACTAATGTGGTTAACTAACGATAACTAATGCAACCTTGTAAAGTGTTACCGATAATATTAACAGATGCAACTTTTGATTTTAATAATTTATTAACATTAACTGCTTTAGAAGTAGTTTCATTGTTACTTCATGTTAACTAATGTGGTTAACTAACGATAACTAATGCAACCTTGTAAAGTGTTACCGATAATATTAACAGATGCAACTTTTGATTTTAATAATTTATTAACATTAACTAAGAGTAATAAATGTAATAAATGCTTTAGAAGTAGTTTAATTGTTACTTCATGTTAACTAATGTGGTTAACTAACGATAACTAATGCAACCTTCTAAAGTGTTACCGATAATATTAACAGATGCAACTTTTGATTTGAATAATTTATTAACATTAACTAAAAGTAATAAATGCTTTAGAAGTAGTTTCATTGTTACTTCATGTTAACTAATGTGGTTAACTAATGATAACTAATGCAAACTTGTAAAGTGTTACCGATAATATTAACAGATGCAACTTTTGATTTATATACTGATAAATATGTATTGCATTACAGAATCTTTGAGAAGCAGCATTGAAGAAAAAGCTAAATGTAAATATAAAAAATAAATAAATAATACAATAAAATGTCTGGACACATTTTTAGTAATGAGAAAATGTGCTTAATCGATGAAACAAATGCAAAAAGTCTTAATGGCCCCAAAACAGGCATGATTTTCCTAATGCAAAATATAATATTCTCATTTTTGTACTGAAATGAGACAATAAATATGTCTTCATCCATGCATGTAAAAATGATTTTTTTTTTTTAAAGATTATTGGAGTGTTTTACAAGTAAATAGTTTTTATTTGTGTAATTTACTAGCAATTTTTGAGCAAAAATGATTTCTACAACAATTTTCTTTGGTGAACATGAAAGTGTAGAACTTTCTCTTAAAGGGATCATCGGATGCCCATTTTCCACAAGGTGATATGATTCTTTAGGGCCTTAATGAAAAGTCTGTAACATAGTTTGGTTAAAATTTCTCAATGGTAGAGAACATAAACGCATTTATGTAGATCAGGGGCGCATTCCCTTCAGAAACAAACGTAATCCACTGCGTCTTCAGCGGCTCAGATGTCGGGAGTAAATGACGACTGCTGTTCATTATTACATCCAACAACAGAACACCTCAATCGCTTAGGAGACATTCTTGTCTACATCTGCTCCGGCGGTGAAACAATGGCGGACTGATGACAGCTCACTCAGGGGCGGAGCTAAGGTAAGACGCCAGTCCAGTCTGTGCTGAAACGCTACTGTCAATCAAACTATCGTGGGAGGGGCCTGTCTGTGTGACGTCACACATACAGGCATCTGAGATCGGCTCGATTTGAGAAAGGGGTAAAGATTTTAGTAGATTAAAAAAAACCACTGGGTGGATTTTTATCATTATAGGGTGGTTGTGTACACACACTGCCAACACACATTTCAGTTCAAACAACTTGTAAAAGTGCATGTAGCCTATGACCCCTTTAAAGCTCTTTGTGCTGGAAAGGAGTGTTTATTTTTCTTTAAAGCATCTGATCTGCATACCTTCATCATTAAAAGTACCCAGAAAACCTTTCTAAATGACTGCATGCATCACCAGCTTCAGAGATACACGGGTTGCATGCACTCAGATTGGAGAGTTTCTGTGAGTTTGGAAGGACCCTCAATGCACTGAACTCCTCAGATAGGTTTAGGACCTGCTTTTGTGTTGAGCTATTATTGGCAAACAGTTCAGATGCATTCAGAATTGCACACACATTGATTCTGGCAGCCATCGGGCGTTATGTTGGCCAATGCTCAAAGCAAAACAAGCATCACACTTTGAGTTCTGCTACAGTCCAATTGCATGTTACTGCTTTCCGTTTTTAAACAAAGCTTGAGGGCTTTAGCCTGGCAGACATTGATACCACAGTCCTAAACTTTGACAAAAATAGTGCAATGATGTATGCAGGGTTGCTGTGGGTCTTAAAAGGATCTTAATTTGACAAATTAAGGCCTTAAAAGATCTTAAATTGGTGCAGAAAGTCTTACATTCATAAAGGAGTAAATGTTGCATGCACTGCAAAGAATAAATATCTTTCTCAGTATTTTCAAGATACATTTACTTGAGATGCAGATTGAACAAATGCGAAACTGAATACAATTAAATGAGTTTATGCTTAAATCATGAACAAATATGTGTCAATGGGGTATGAAAACTTATTTTCTGTTTGAATTAAGTTTATTTTTCTGACCTCATTGGCAGATTCGTTCTTGTTTTAACCATAAACTCACTTCATTTTGATAATTTCCACAGACTTCTTATCTCCTGTGGTTTTGCTTCTCGATGTATCCTGATTGGAAAACGACAAAAATACTGATAAAGAATGATTTTTTTTTTTGCAGTGTGATTAGAAGGTACCGTAAAAATTAGTTCCATATTCTAGTTAATAATTTGTTAATTTATAATTGAAATATTTATAGCCAATATTTGTTATGTTACCTTGATTTAGCCAAAAATATTCATTGTATCACAGAATCACTTAGATGGTAGCAATAATAATTTCTAAATAATAATGTATTAATTTATTAAGGCAATACTTGTTATAATACCTTAATTTTATACTGGTTAAACGTCTGATGTCTTAATTATTTAATGTATGTTTAAATAAATCTGTTATGAAAGAAGTTATGAGAGCCGCTGTGTAAAATGAATATATTTCAACAAGTAGAAATTTTAGCTATAATTTAGAAGTTAATTTAAAAGCTGCATTATGTGCAATTTACATGTTTGCATACAATTTTAATTTGAGTGTTGATTATTATATTTTAAAATAAACAGTAACTGAATTTAAGTTTGGGCTCTGTTGTTAATTTGTATCTTGTAATGTAAAAGGGCTCCCTATAGTTTAGAGCAGAATCTGAGGTAGATTTTGATCCCTAAGAAAATTTTAATTATTAATTACATTTATTTAAAGAAAGAGCAATTTGTTCAGTAAACCACTGTTTAATAAAAAAAAAAGCAGTTTTATGTTTAGTTTTTCCGCCCTGCTGTACCGAAACCGAACCGTCATGTTTGTGTACCGTACAGTAAAATTATTTCCATATTCTAGTTAAAAATTGCAAATGAATAATTTATTAATTTATTATGGGAATATTTGTTATATTACCTTGTTTAAGTAAAAATATTTATTTTATTACAGAGTTTTATTAATTTATTTTATCTATCTATCTATCTATCTATCTATCTGTCTGTCTGTCTGTCTGTCTGTCTGTCTGTCTGCCTGCCTGCCTGCCTGCCTACCTGTCTGTCTGTCTGTCTACCTACCTACCTGCCTGCCTGCCTGCCTGCCTGTCTGTCTGTCTTCCGTCCGTCCGTCCGTCCGTCCGTCCATCCATCCATCCATCCATCCATCCA
>NW_015640467.1:1382956-1389384 GCF_001515625.1 Sinocyclocheilus rhinocerous
TATCTGTCTGTCTGTCTGTCTGTCTGTCTGTCTACCTGCCTGTCTGTCTGCCTGTCTGTCATTGTATCTATCTATCTATCTATCTATCTATCTGTCTGTCTGTCTGTCTGTCTGTCTACCTACCTACCTACCTACCTACCTACCTACCTACCTACCTACCTACCTACCTACCTACCTACCTACCTACCTACCTACCTACCTACCTACCTACCTACCTACCTACCTACCTACCTACCTACCTACCTACCTACCTACCTACCTACCTACCTACCTACCTACCTACCTACCTACCTACCTACCTACCTACCTACCTACCTACCTACCTACCTACCTACCTACCTACCTACCTACCTACCTACCTACCTACCTACCTACCTACCTACCTACCTACCTACCTACCTACCTACCTACCTGTCTGTCTGTCTGTCTGTCTGTCATTGTATCTATCTATCTATCTATCTATCTATGTCTGTCTGTCTGTCTGTCCGTCCGTCCGTCGTTCATTCATTGTCAGTTTGATGTTCTGTCGTTCATTGTTTCTGTTTATTGTTCTGTCTGTCTCTCTATCCATCCATCCATTGTTCTATGGCTCCAGCTGTCTGTAATCCGTCTCTCTCTCTCTCTCTCTGTCTGTGGGTCAGGAGTATCCGGTGTTGTTCCTCTGCTCCAGTATGGCTCAGCCGAGCTCGTGTGCTCAGAGCAGTAACGGTGTGGTCGACGAGTCTCCAAACATGCTGGTCTACAGGAAAGTAAGTGGATCCATCATCTCCTAAAACACCTGCAGACACGAACGGTCCTGCTCACTCAGCATTAGATCGCTCCGATAACTCCATATCGATGTGCGCTGATTTAATTTCCGCAGCTGTCGGTCTAACAAATGTTTTCAACTGTTAATCATTTTGAAACACTTAAAGCAGGCAGCGTTAACCTTACAGTAGCACTTAACACTGATTACTGTCAGATTTAAAAAATCCTTCATCACTTGAATTAAAAGATTAGAAACATTTTATTTTAAAGCACAGACACCACAAAATCAGACTTTAGCACCTCTTATTCGCTCTGAGGTTAAATACAGATTTAAAACCATAACAAGATATAGTTTAATAGCTATGATACTGATTTTGAAATCAAATCTTTGCGTAGTTATGACAGGAAACACTGGCATCTAACAATGCCTTGGAAAAAACAGTTAATCTTAAAAAAATAAAGCATATACATAAACCCAAATAGGAAATAAAGCAGTTATGGAATAAGCATGTGTGTTAAACTCCTGAAACATTGGTGTCTCATATTTTAGAGCAGTCAATGCAATTTATGTAAGAAATCAATCAAATCTGTATGTGTGATAATATTCAGATGTAACCCCTTTTGTAACGTTAACATTTTCATAAGTAACTGTAATTTAATTACACGTTTTTTTCTCAGTAACTGCAACAAATTACAGTTACAGGTTACACTTTATTTCAAGGTGTCCTTGTTACAGTGTAATTATATATTTAATATATTTATATATTTAAGTACTGACTGAGTAATATTAATTAACTACATGTACTTACTATATGGTTAGGGTTTGGCTTAAGGTTACTTGCATGTAATTATGCATAATTAATTGTTATCATAATAGTAAGTACATGTAACATGTAACAAATACACCTTAAAATAAAGTGTTACCCAGTTACATTTATTTTGTAATTAAATTACGTAATTCCGTTACATGTAACTAGTTACTCCCCAACACTCTTTATAAATTCATGCATCATGCAATTAAATGTAAGAATTACTGTTAATATCAATATTAAGGATTATATAGTAATACGGATAATATCAAGTTTTGGTGTCTTTTTGAATTCTTTTTTTTGATTAACTCAATCAAAATCAATAATTTTCAACTTCAAAAAAATCAGTAACACTCAACTTAAAATCAATAATTGATTGATTACCTGATTTAGTGTTCCTGATCAAAAATGACTGGCTTTTAAAAAATTGCTTGCAAATCTCTCATAATGCATAATGTATTACCAGATCTTGGATTCAGTCTTTTTACAGGTTTTGTGTTTCTTTTTGGAGCTGATTGATCGTAGGCCTCATCGATCTGAGCTTATGCACCAGTTTTGGTGTGAATTTTGTGAATAATTTTGGCAATATTCACTTAAAAAGTGAGGTGGATGAGCTCAGATCAATAAGGCCTACAGTCAGTGAGCGCCATAAAGCAATACAAAACCTGTGCTAACTGAAAGAAAATAAGTTAATTAGATAAAAAGATTGAATTCAAGATTCGGTAATAATATAGCATAATGACAGACGTTTTGTAAGCCGATCATTTTTGAAACCACAAGTGTAACAATGTAGGGAAAAAATCCAAAAAAAGTGCAAAAATAATCTTTTGATTATGTGTGTGAGTGTGAGTGAAGACAGTAAGTTTTAGTCCAATTTGATAACATTAATAATAATAATAATAATAACCTTTATTTTATAGCTATAGACTTTATTGTAGCTTCTCAAGGCACTTTACACAGTGAAATAGAAGAATAAAAATACAAAGCAATCAAAGCAAAAATGGTTAAAACAATCAAATAAAAGGTAACCTAAACAAACTTAAACACAAACTGTAACACTTTACAATAAAGTCTCATTACTTAATGCATTAAATAACTTAAACTAACAATGAGCAATTATGGTTCAGTATTTATTAATTTTCTTTAATGTTAGTTTATGTTACAAGTGTAACAATGTAGGGAAAAAATCCAAAAAAAGTGCAAAAATAATCTTTTGATTATGTGTGTGAGTGTGAGTGAAGACAGTAAGTTTTAGTCCAATTTGATAACATTAATAATAATAATAATAATAACCTTTATTTTATAGCTATAGACTTTATTGTAGCTTCTCAAGGCACTTTACACAGTGAAATAGAAGAATAAAAATACAAAGCAATCAAAGCAAAAATGGTTAAAACAATCAAATAAAAGGTAACCTAAACAAACTTAAACACAAACTGTAACACTTTACAATAAAGTCTCATTACTTAATGCATTAAATAACTTAAACTAACAATGAGCAATTATGGTTCAGTATTTATTAATTTTCTTTAATGTTAGTTTATGTTAGCTCTGGTCTGTTAAATAATACTAACAAATGCAACTTTTGAATAAGATTAATAAATGCTTTAGAAGTATTTTTCATTGTTAGTTCATGTTGATTACAAATGGAACCATATTGTAAAGTGTTACCGCAAAAGCAAATAAAAAATCTTGCAATATTGTGTCTGAAACATCAGCAACTTGATATTAGTCAACATGAAATAAATTTGTTGCGGTGAACATTCCTGATATTATTGTATTACAAGCATTATTCTGTACATTACTTCAAGTTCAAAGAAATGGTTATTTTCATAATCTTTCATCAAAACTCTTTCTGTCCTCTTTCTGTTTCCTTACATTACCTGGCATATAAAGTCCACTTTTACAAGTCAATTTCCAAAGTATCGCTCTACTTTTTGTATTGTTAAATATCATTTTTCACTCAGAAATATTTCTATTACAGGAGCAGATCATGCAAATTTGAAAATTATGGAAATAAATTGGGTTGTGAATAGCGTTTCATGTTTACTTGAACTTCTTGTTTTCAGACCTATTATATAAAGGCATCATCACACTCGCAGTGGTTGATGAATTCAGGTTGATATTTGGGCTTTTGTGAAGTGTGCTAATGGCTCATCACTGTGTGGGCGAGCGCCTCGTCTGCGTTGCCATGTTTGTAGGTGGTTTTGTAAGGACGTTGGTGTGTGTATTTCTGGTTTGCTTTGCCATGCAGAAAAGTTAAACTTTGAGCATCATCAGGCTAGCGCTGGTTCTGAACTCATTTCCACTGCAGGCATGACAGTGATATGGTCCTTATGCACAAACATCACAACAGTGGCACAACAAATGTATTTGCACACTTAAAATTGTCTAAATGTCCTTGGATGATTAAAAAAAAGATCAAAATCAAGTCGTTTATTGTAAAGAAAGATGCACAGAAACACTGTTGGGTTTGTTGGGTTTTAGATGCTGGATCAATAGATGTTGAAGATGAAGACAGTATTGTGTGTGTTTGTGGTTCGTTAGTGAGTCATGTTGATAGTTCATGTGTTTCTGTGTGAACTTGAGCAGAACTGACTTCATACATCCATTAAAAATTACCACAATTAACTTAGAATTTAAATGGTTCTGAGAAAATTGTGAGACACAAAATTGCAGTTCTGAGGAAAATAGTCAAAATTGTGAGATGTAAATTTAGAATTATGAGTTTATAACTTGCAATAGCGAGATATAAACTCACAGTTCTGATAACAAATGTCAGAATCATGAGACGAAAAAGGCAGAATCATGAGACGTAAAGGCAGATCATGAGACGTAAAGGCAGAATTGCGAGATGCAAAAAGTCAGAAGAATCGCGAGACGCAAAGTCATAAACGCGAAACGCAAAGGCAGAAATGCGAGATGCAAAATCTGAATTGTGAGACGCAAAGGCAGAAGAATCGCGAGACGTTAAGTCAGAATTGCGAGGTGTAAACGTAGAATTGCGAGGCGTAAACTTAGAATTGCGAGGCGTAAACTTAGAATTGCGAGGCGTAAACAGAATTGTAAGACGTAAACTTGGAATTGCGAGGTGTAAACTTAGAATTGCGAGGCGTAAACTTAGAATTGCGAGGCGTAAACTTAGTTGTAAGACGTAAACTTGGAATTGCGAGGTGTAAACTTAGAATTGCGAGGCGTAAACTTAGAATTGCGAGGTGTAATCTTAGAATTGCGAGGCGTAAACTTAGAATTGCGAGGTGTAATCTTAGAATTGCGAGGCGTAAATTGCGAGGCGTAAACTTGTTACTAGTAACCAGCTGTTAAATAGTCCTTTTACAGCGATTTGGTGCAAACTTCTCATGACTATTTCTATTTTCTTTAGAGACATGAATTCTGCCTGATATATGCCTGATCTACATGGAAATATGCAGATCTATCGCATCTAGAATTCCCCAGAGAAAATTAATCAGAAAAACATGCATTTTTTATGGACCATCTTATTCTAATATGACTCAAGTCATTATTCAAACTCAACTACACATTCATACTCAAGTCAATAATGTTGGTTTATCCATTGTGTACCTGGTACTAATTGCGAATCACTAGTTGTTTTGGCAGAATTCGAGTCAGTTATAAACAGAATAAGGACTGCATCATGTAAATATGTGGGTTTCTAGTTGATTAGTGAGGTTGGATGGCTTATGTAGATTTTTTCCTTTTCCAAGCTTGAATATTTTATGTTTAAAAGGGTATAAATTTAGAGACTGAGCTTCACAGAGAGGGTTTTAGCAGTTTCCACATGCTGACCGTCTGATGTTAAGCACTTCCCGAGATATTCGTCCTCTTAAGCACTTCTGGAACAGTTCTTTCTACATATTCATCACTTCAAGAATACATATGAAGACTGACTCCTGATCAGCTGAGTCATCAGTCATGCTGCTGTGATGCTGAAGCTTTTGTGAGGAATGAGGGTTTTGATAGTTCATCTGTCAGTCGGCGTTGGGAACTAATTAACTTCAAGTAATAACCCACAATAACTTACATCGCCTTAACTGCAGTTAAATAAATCAGTGATTTTCAACTGGTTTTGCTTCAGGACAGATTTTACTTTTCATATGAAGTAAGTGGCCCAAATTTGTACTGTATAAAAGTGAAGGAGGGGGGCATGAAACTAAAACCATAAAACAATTTTTGTTACTTTTAAACTTTAACTGAAATAAAAAATATATATTTTTTAAAAGCTTAAACTTGTGTAATTTTAGCTAGTTGCCAAGGCAACATTTTTCATTTTCATTTAGTTAATTTTGATGTACTTAAATAACTACAACCAAAACTGAAAAAAATATAATTATATATAATTAAATAATATAATTATATAATTAAATATATATAAATATAATTTATATTATATATAAAAATTATGAAAATTATATATATAAAAGCAAAAAATTAATGAAAATGTCAAAAACACACAAAAATTAAAATAAAAAATACTAAAAAAAATTTAGAAAATACTAAAACTTTAACTAAAATGAAATTGAAAACAGAAAATATAAAAATAAAACCTAAGTCAAAATATTACTAAAAACTATATCTCAATGATACTGAAATAACACTGGTTCATATTGGCATCTGTTTAATATGACAAGTGACTGATGAATTGGATGAATTTTAAAAGTTAAACTGCAGTTAAACTTCAGCTTAAGTTAAACTATATTCATGATTTGTTGTTGCATTTTATTATTGTGACCTACCAGTTTACTGTCATGTCAACTTATGTTTTTACATTACTTTAACTCATCAAACTAAGTTTTTTAAATACCGGTAAGTTAAATTCAATTTGATGTTCGTTTTAAAGGGGTCATATGATGC
>NW_015640468.1:0-1614 GCF_001515625.1 Sinocyclocheilus rhinocerous
GTTGTGATTCACCTCGTAGATGGTTTTGGTTCATGGATTATAACTAGATTATAACTCTATAGCAACGAAGACTTAAAAAAAAAAAAAACATATGGGAAAAGTACTTCCAGAACCAAGGCTGCTGAAAAACTGGGAAGGCACTAATGCACTCTATGTTAGACTCATAGGAAGTGTTGAAAAAAAAACCTGTTTGAAAGCAGCCATTGTTATTTTTTTTTCCAAGTCAAATTTGTTTCCATGCAGAATAAAAAATCTAGGTGTGCCAGTTGAGTTTTTCTCACCTATAAAACATTATTTTACATGACCTTACACATTGTTGTTAAGCATAATCAGAGTAATATCGCACCTGCAGATGCTCTGCAGATTTTCTACGGTTTGTGTGTCTGCTAACCGTTTTCTTAATCTATGATTGTGCATCTGTCTCTCTTACTTTGCCTTCTCTGACGTTCCCCTCACATCTCCCTGCTTCTTTCACTCTTTTAAAGTGGATAAAAGGTCTCATTCGATTAATTTGAAATACTGGTTAGGCCTGGTGACACGTGAGCAGCCTAATGGAGCGGCCACATTCTCGTAGTGTTGACCAGATTCATTCCCATACATCCCCCTTTATTCCTCCATCTTTAATTCTCCTGCTTCTCCAATTACCCCAGATAAGCCCTCACATATGACAGGTATACCCTTTTCAAGCACACAAGATAAATACAGATATTTGTTAAATGAACACAAAGAGCATCATGCGTGTCATACGGGACTACATGCCAAGAAAAGGTTAATAAAATCATTAGATGATGGACTGCAGAGGGCATGCAGCAAGACGAATACAGTTGCCGGCCCTTGTAGAGTGAGACTGCCAGGTGCCTGCTGTTATCTTTGTGTAGCTGCCATATTAGACTGAATGTACAATGTAACGTGAAATGAGGGCATGTGGACTGTAACGATGGAGAGCGAATGATACAACTGCTTATGGGGGCTACAGTATGGCGGATGGAAAATTCATGAATACCAGTCAAAAGTTACCTCCTCTCAAACTATTGTTATAAAATAAGTAATCAACTTTAAAGGATTACATGTATGGTGTTAATGTAATAATGTATCCAAAAAAATATTGATTTATTTATTTTGTTGTCTTCCTTATTACTATTAATTATCAAATGAAATAAAATGTGAATATACAGTGAATTATACCTGTATAATGAAGATTTCCTTGACTTTTTTTTTCTCATTGAGCAGGATGTGTGAGATTATATTTTATGAAAAGTGACAGGATGAGTTTGATCGTTGTTTAACTCTTTTTTTTTTCTTAGTGAAAGATCTACTTTTTGTATCCTACTGATTTCTCTGAGCCTTTTATTGCTTACTGCTTTTCCTTCTTGAGATTCGCATCAGGAACATGCAGTTGGGCTCCAGTAATGTTTATTCTTCCATTACTGCCCAAACGCCGCCAAATCTGCGACAGCTGCCACTTTCCTGAGGGAAGGGCAACCAATCTTCCCAGAGCGTGTCGCTGTGATATATCTCCCACTCTGTCCTTTGACTGAGTATTCGTTACGGCCTTGCCTTTCAGGGAGGCGACCAGCACCTCCACATCCTGCCAAGCGCTGCTGTTAAATCATG
>NW_015640468.1:9126-29393 GCF_001515625.1 Sinocyclocheilus rhinocerous
TGGGTTTTTGTTAAATGTGAGCCAAAATCATCACAATTAAAAGAACCAAAGACTTAAGCTACTTCAGTCTGTGTGCATTGAATTTATTTAATACACGAATTTCACAATTTGAGTTGAATTTCTGAAATAAATGAACTTTTCCACGACATTCTAATTTATTGAGATGCACCTGTATTTGAATACTGTAGGAACTGTATGAAATTCAGGAGAACTTGCTTTATATCCACTAAAATTCACATTGATACCCATTAATTACCTATTAGACTTGCTTTTTTTTCTTGCTAAATAAATAAGAAATTGTAAAGAATGTTGGTAATCAGACATTTCGGTGACCACTGACTTAATGACTTTCATTGTTAAAAAAACAAAACACGTAAGACAACACTAAACATGTATCTTCCTATATATGTTCCACAGAAGAAAGTCATTCAGGTTTGGAACTACACAAGGGTGAGTAAATGACAGAATGTTCATTTTTGGTTGAACTATAACATAACTATAACTAAGTTTCTAAATAATAAAATTAAATATTAGTTTTATGTATAATTTGTATGATGAAAATGTTTGCCACTTTTTGTGAACAGGGTATAAAACTTTTACAAACTTTACAGGAGTTGCTAAACCTCACAAACAGTTGATTACATATTTTATCAAAATACATCACGAACCATCAGTGGATTAAAATGTGTTATGCTGCCAGATGGCGTAGTTACAGCCTCTGCCAGCAGGGACTAACTGAACCATTCTAACCAGTCAGACCTTGACCCTTTACATGTGACTGATGATCCTGAGGTTCAACATACTCAGCCTGCCCCTAGTGAAAGGCAGACAGATGCACATGTCATGCCTGAGAAAAAAAGGGCAGTTTATAAATGAAGAACAGGATTTTGTGTTATACATCATGCTGAAATGAGATGCTCCCCCCTGCTGATGATGCTGGAAAATGAGAAGACGTGATTATAAAAGATGTGTTAATTACAGCCAGAGATCCATCAGTCATTCTCCCTCTCTGTGCCGCAGATTATTCCTCCCCTAGTCAGCTCAGCTTGAAGTGCCCTTCACAGATCACAGACTCCACCTCCATTCACCATACCCCATCTCGCCGCTGATAGAGACACATTCAAATTTAATGGCAGGGAGACTGAACAAAAATAGAGAGAAAAAAATGTAATTTATCAGGATACTAGAAAACAAAACTGTCTGTGTGCATGTCAGAAAAAGACAGAAGGTGCGATCATGTCAGACAGGATACGGGAAAAGAGAAGGGCCTCGGGCAATGAGAGAGGATGTGATTGATATGATGCTCCTGATAAAAGAGAGAAGCGGAACAGCAGAGGAGGAGGAACGCGGATTAGAAACGTTGTACACACTGACTTCATTCAATACGGTTGTTTTCATTAGGCTTAGAGCAGGACATCAATAATCCAACACTCACAGCACCAACTGTAATTGTGTAGACATGGTGCTACTAGTGCGTATTGAATACATTTGGAAAACAAAAGCAGAGTAACTAATAAATAATTACAATAGAGCTGTGTGCACGAGTGGGAGAGTTGTTATTTAAAAGAGGCTCTGGTGAAGTTACGTAGTTGTCTTATTTAGGACTCTGATGACTGAGCAACTATCAGGTGTGTTAGTTGAACCAAAAATATATATATTTTTTTGGAGTGAACTATCCTTTTAATGCCACATCAAACCCGTATGCCTTTCTTTTATCTATGGAACCCAAAAGCAGATGTTTGGCTGGATGTTCATGCTGCTCCATACATCGAATGAGGATGCTGCCACTCTAAAATAACCACACAAAAAAAAAGACCATTAAAGTAGCCCATACGGCTTGTGCACTGTATTTCCAAGTCTTCTGAAACCGTATGATAGCTTTGAGTGAGAAGTCATTAGCACTGCATCATTCATGATCACCTACATTCAGATACCTACTGTACATTCATGAAGACATGTCACACCAAGTTTGACAGCATTACTTGTTAACTGTCTCAAAACTGTCACTCAATCAAAGCTATGTTATGGCTTTTACTACACTGAAAAAAATCTGAAACGTGACATTTTTAAGTAAAAAGACAAATAGTATTTTCTTGTAAAAACATACTCTAATAATCTTTAATTTACTTAATTGACTTAAAAATTACTGTGTACTTTCATAGTTTAAAAAAAAAATTTTTTTTTTTAAGTTTGATGGTGCCTGTCCGCATTCCATTCCTGTGAAAAAAGTGCAGCATGAACATTCGTCCATACATCATTTTTTTTGTTCCACCGTCCTGCAGTCTAATGCAGGGATCTCCAACCCTGCTCCTGGAGAAATACTGTCCTGCAAACCTCAGTTCCAACCTGCTCCAACACACCTGCCTGTAATTCAAGTAGCTTAATTAGCTGCTTCAGGTGTGTTTGATTGTGGTTGGAGCTGAAGTCTGCAGGATGGTAGCTCTCCTGGAGCAGGGTTAGAGACCCCTGGTCTAATGGGTTTGAAACAACATGAGGGTGAGAAAATGATGAATTGACATTTTCTAAAAGAACAATCCAGTACCATTATCTTGACACCTTCACTTAAACCTCTTTTAAAGATTACACTTTCACACCAGCATTTGTCATGTTATAGGAGATTTTTTAATATATTTAACTTTGCATCAAATTAAAGTAAATCAATTAATTTTAAATTAAGACAATTATCCGTTATTCATGATCTATTCCTTATTACAAGCCTCTGGGCGACTGTTTCTGGCATGCCAAACCAGCTCCTCTGTACTTGAACAAGGAAATATTGAAATCTCAAAAACTGCTTGCTAAACTCGCATTCAAATAATATATTTAATATAAAAACAAATAAATCTGACATGCACTCATGTCTCATAATTGTTTCCTGTGCTCACATAGCATTAAAAAAAAGCATATTTCCAGTTGGTAAATCCAACGTGTAGCTATGTGCAGTCCTTAGTGCTTGTCTCAGGATGAGTGAACCATTTTGGAATATATACAGGTTTGATGGTTAATTGCAGCATTGAGTGCCGGTGAAATACTCTTGAGTAAAGGCCCGTTCACACCAAGGACGATAACTATAACTATAAAGATAACGATAAAGATATATGTTCTAAAAATCGTTCTCAATATTAAAGAATAGCAGAGTCCACACCACAACTATAACGATAAAGAGAAATGATATCGTTGGAATCACTTTCAAAAAGATTTTTCTCCAGCTGATGAACGATAAAAAATTGACAGCCAATCAGAATCCATCCTGCTGTAACGAGCTCAAAAATGTAAAGCGGCAGACGCGCGTGCGCTTAGAATAAACAGATCGAGAATTTAAAGCGGCAGAGGCGCGTGCGCTTAGAATAAACAGACGATATCGTTCACTGGTGTGGACGCTAATATCGTTATCTTTATAGTTATAGTTATCTTTATAGTTATAGTTCTTGGTGTGAACGGGGCTTAATGACCGCTAAACTGTATATTTGACTGTTTTCAATGGCAACATACCGGTGCAAATTTTATGTCTCTCTTATGACTCTGTACTCTGGAACTTGAGTGTTATTTTAAATGTATATTGTGAGCATAAAATCTTTGATACATGGCTAAAATTTTCCAGTTACAGCAAGAAAATTAAAACATCACTCAAAAGGAGGAGGAATCAGTAAAAGACAAAGAGCTGAGAAATTGATAAAGGAAGGTAAGTTGCATTGTAGATAAATATGTTAGCTAATTAATAGAAATAGTGCTTTGGATTTCAGATTCATAGTAACAAATTACATAACAACATAAAAGAAGCAGTGTTTGTCTTGTTATAGGGATGAGATAACCTCAAATATAAATTAAGATCAAATCAAGTATATGGGTGTGAAATATTGATTTGAGTTGAAATTGTTTGGTTAGTAGGATGTAATAAGCGGCGTAATGTCCATTCAGCTGGTCATAAGGCCCTTAATCACCCTGTCTGGATTTATTTTCTGATGGTGACTGAACATCATCCCTTACATAATCTGTACTATAACGAACTGGAACCATTTTCATTTTTCATCTAGGTTTTTATTTTGTATTTATATTTTATTAATATTTATATATTCTTATGTATATTTCTAAATTCGGTTATTTTATTAAAATATACAATTTGGATGAAGTAAATAAAATGTGACAGCATTTGCTCTTAGTTTGTCTTAGTTAAACCCGAAATTAGTCAATAACACTGATTTAAAAAAAAAAAAATTTAAATCTTTTCTTTAATTGGTTAGAAGTGCGGAATCTCTTCCTTCCCGTCTGGCTCTCAGAGGTCTGACGCTGTTAATGATTTTCACTAAAGACTGATAGTTTCCCATTAATAAAACTGAGAAGGAAATACCATTGAGCACTTGCAAGAGGTATCTACTGTAGGTTAATTAGACAATAATTGGCATTTGTGTAGTGAAAGGTTACAATATTTTGGCTTGAAGGATAGCAGCGAAAATGTCACATTAACATGTAGTACAACCATTATAGAATTCATTTGGCCTTTTTCAAGCAAGACTGTTATCATATGCTACAAAAATATTGGCATCTTCGGACTGCCCTTCTTTCCCAATGTTTGAGTTATTGTTGCGAATTAGTCTGGAATTGATTGCCTTAATGTTTTGGAATTTATAATTGATTTAATTTCTTACACCCAGAAAATTTCCATGGTCAAAAATGACTGGAGCCGAGCTTCCTTTAGTACTTTAATAAGGTTCCTATCTCAGTTGAAACAGCTTGTTTCTGACGCTTCAAGCAACGAAAGGTTATAACTGAGATTTGGGAAATAAAATATAATTTAAACAGAGCCTTGAGGAACCGTGTAATTGATTTAGTTAGGCAGTTCTGGGCCGAATAACATGTTTACTGTTCAGGCTGAGGGAAAGGTTTTGTGACATTCTTTACCAACAAAAAAACGACTGAAACACAAATGTCAAACTTGGTGACTCAAGGTCTCTTGGTGAATAATCTAAATATATCCAGAATCTAGCAAGCAATACACTGGCCAGAAATGAAACTCGTAGGGCATCAAAATCCAAACCATTCTATGTGCACTTTATTTACAATGATTCATTAATATTACAATCCTTCATCTACATGTCACCATCTGCATACAGTCCTGTAGCCTCATAAGTGAGTGCAGAGCATTGGCAAGCCTGGAAATACGGTTTAGTTTTTAACTACAAAAGGTGCTAAAATAAAATCATTTTAAAAATGAAGAGAATAGAGAACATAATATAAATGAACATACAAAAATGATTTGATTCATCTTGTTAAAATGTCATATTTTGTCTGCTTTGTCCTACCACTGGCATGTCAAACCAAAAGAACGCTAGACATCCTTTATGTAATGGCTGATGTATTGTGTTCAGTAAGGTTTATGTAGCAGTTGTTCCCTGGCTCGTACTCGTCTCTATTACAAAGGCAAAAGGGTGAGTTCAGTTCGCACACAATGATTCGACTACGCAACTTCCTTTAAAGCACTGTCATTTAGCCGCTCCATGTAGTTTCGTAGTTCCTTGGAGTCGCCAAGCTCAACATCCTGACATACCCACTTAATGTCATTGTCAGGATCGACTCCCAGATTTTCCTTAGCCGGACTAACACTTTCCACTGGGATGGTGGTGAATGTAGTAAACTTCACACGTTTCCTTTTGGTCGTTGGTGAATCACCTTTGCTGTCTTTCCCGGTGCAGACTGTAGCGGTTTCGGCTCCTCGGTGCACCTGGCCTTGAACGTTCTTCTGCAAAGGACCACCGTTGAGAAGGTGGCTTCCTTCTTCTAACCCTCCTAAACTGGAGTCCATAATGGTGATGTGCTCATCGGTCTGCGGAGACAAACTTACATGGCTCTCCAGAAATTCGGCGTCATTTCCCAGCCACACCCAGTCGTGGGCATGGTTCAAGCTCTCCTGGCCCTCAATCGACATCTCCTTGTGTCGGTACTTGAGAGTATAGGAGATACAATTGATGAGGAAAACCAGAATAGCCAAACAGAAGACGCCTAACAAAGCGTACATCCCAATTTCAAGGTCGGTAAGTCCATGAGGTATTTGAAGGTCGTCCTCATCCACGTTATGTCCTCGGGGAAGGTCCACTTGTGCGGGGAAGTCTGAGAAGTCAATGGGATTGCCGGGCAACTGGCTCCCATCGTCTGAGAGCTTGTCTCCACCTGGTCTCCTGATGATTGCCGTTTTGGTTGTGGTGGTGATTCTTCTCATGATACTGTCCTCCATGTCTGAGATGGAGCTTCCATAGTAGTGGTTGTCCATTCCGGTCCTATCCGGGAGAGATGGGTTCTGTCTGCGGTCTCCTGGTCTGTTGTTCATGTCGTCTCCATCCTGGCCGTAGTCGCCGGGTCTCAAGGCGCTTTCGCTACGACCAAACTTCACACGGATGTTGCAGTTTCCAGCCGCCAGGACGCTTCGACGCTTAAATTTCTGACACACTTCAGATACCGTCATTTCCACGTGCACCAGCAGACCTTGACCCTCGGCATGGGCAGAAATGACCGGCCACCGGCCTGCTGCATCTTGCCGTACGGACACCACATACTCATCCAGAGAAGTAGCAGTCAAAACAAAGTGCTCTGGGTTGTATAGGTCCAGAGGAGCCATGGAGCCATCACTGAACTGCAGCCATGCACTGATCAGCGCCTCCTACAGAGCGCAAAGAGAAAAACAAAAGATACGTTTGACTGTATCAGCAATAAATGCATGATATATTTCTACCATATCAGCTATTGCAGGGGTGTCCAATCCTGCTTCTGGAAGGCCACTGTCCTACAGAGTTCAGCTCCAGCCTCAAGTGAACACATCTGAACCAGCTAATCAAGGTTTGTTTAGCATCACTAAAAACTTTTAGACTTTAAAACCTGACAATGACATTATGTTGGGGCAAGTTGGAGCTAAAACGTTAGACAACCTTGAGCTCGATATTTAATTGTGCATGATAATTTGCTCTTTTGTAACATTTACATTACTTTGCCATCATCTAATGCTCACCTAAAGTTAATCTTTAAAAAAAAAAATCTTTAAATGCTGTCTTTAACAGATCTCAAAATGAATATCTATTTTTCATACTGTACATAATGCTGTGATTCCTAAATTCACTTGCAGCACTTAAAAGGACTGATTTTAGTGTTTATTGTTATTTTTAACCTATTTAGACAAAATAGTAGAATTTTCTCATCAACAAATCTCATTCAGTACAAGGGCAGCACTAGTGAGTCTCAAATCTCAAGATCTATCTACAGTGTTTTTAGCCATTATAGGCTCATAATGCAAAAGCCACTTGAAATTAATATTCTGCCTCATAAAAGCCTTATTTTGACCAAATTTGAGTCAGAATCTTTAGAAGGAACTGTAACACATTACATCAAATTTTAAGCATAATATTTCAAATCAGCAATAAAATATCACAATAGTGTCATATATTTAGCCTCTTTTTGCATTTTCAGGCTGGTCCAGCTAAGGCACATGCACCTTCTAGAGTTAAGAAACATTACTAAAAAAAGTGTTTTTTTTGTTTGTTTGTTTTTTAATCTGCCATCCAGAGTGGTCCGTCTCCTGAAATCAAAGACCTACTAAATATCTGCTAAAGGAAACATCTGTCATGACATTTTTTCCTCCAGAACCCCATGTGGTGACACACATGTGAAATATTTCTAGCATAAAGTCACTAAAAACAAAAATATAAGGAACAAAATCACAACTCGTCTTCATGTTTTTGTCACAGGTGCCATTCTGCAAGATGGAGATTCATCTCATTATGAATGTTACGAATGACAAACTATTAAATCATTTTTCAAATAAAAACAAAGCAAAATAGTTTCATGACCAATAATAGATGTGTATGGACAGTGGATTTGATCAATTCTAAAAGTTATGTACTAATGGTGTGTGAGTGGCTACTCATCAGGGGCCTCATTTATAAAATGTTGCGTATAAACCGTCCTAAATTTGTTCTAAGATAATTTCTCAAAAGTGCGTAAGTGCGATTCAGAGAAAACTAACGTTCGCACAAAAACACGTGCGTACGCCTCTCTTCCAGATGTGACATTTATAAATCGTAAATGATCTTGAAATTGTGCGCAGCTGACTGGTGTCAGATCTCCGCCTTGTAAACGACAATTATGTTTCCAAATGTAAGAATAAACTACGAATTCAAGTAAAATTTTCAGTCATCTTATAAAAAGTGAGCCATCCTACTTTTAAAATCACTTGCTATGACAACTATTAAAAAGTTTAGTATTACGAAATTCTTGCAAAACTTTAAAAAACATTATTGAAAGAAAAATTGCACGTTTCATATCATAATAAAATTAATTATTACACGATTATGGTCTCCGGTCTGAAAAAAACCTGCATGTGATTTGGCATTTCTTTATATTTCTTTCTTTCTTTATTTATTTAGTCATTTAGCAGACGCTTTTATCCAAAGTGACTTACAAATTAGGACATATTTACACAGTTTACTAATGCTGCTCAAATGTGCCATTAATGCAGGCCTACTGACACAAAAAATATAATGTATTTTATACAAATATAACTGATGTAAATGACAAAAACAAAGTTTAAGGCTGATGTCTCTATTCATTTTCACAGAAGCAAAGCAGCAGGTGTTATAAATAAAAACAGTTAACAATGTTATTGAATAGAGTAATAAAAACCGTCATTGCACGACATAGGCCTATTCTTATAGGCTACACAGACAAAACAGTCGGAGATGCGTTTATGCATTTTTTTTCTATTTTACGCATTAGTAGTAAATCAAGACTTCGCAAGTTCTCTTGTAAAATAAAATAATAATAAAAATAAACAGAATGTACAGAAAGCGAGTAGCCTAAAGAACTCTCAACATTAGGCTACTAGGTCAGTTTAATCTTGCAAAAACTACCGTTAATAAAAAATCTGACTACACTGCACAATTAATCTCTTACACTGCATCTTTGTTGTTCATGATGAATTCGGTGCTTGCACGTATACCGCTTTTATTATTATTGCAGCTTAGATGTTCAAATAGCTGCAGTACTCCGACTTTGCCACAAGGAAAAGTGCGTATGCCTGCTCAGACCCTGACGTGGCGGCAAGTACTTTTCCACTTTTAAGCGTACGCACACTCTAAGATCAAATCTGTGCGTACGCACATTTTATAAATGAGGCCCCAGGTCTATGTATGTGTGCCTATGTAGGCAGTAAACAATGAGTTAGTTCCCTCATTGTGGTGGAGCCCATGTGTCACTGTGTTTTACTTTAATATACTGTCTAACTCCACACAGCAATCCTTTAATGTAGGCCATGAGATCAGAGTGGTCTCTGCTCTACTTGGTGGGTCAGAAGGAGTCAGATTAAAAGATATGAGGAGATAACACAGTGCTATTACGGATATGGGGCTGCATATAGGGATTTGGAACACACAAGCATCTTAAGCTCTTCACTTACCAAGACATCAATGCTCGCTGTCCGCGAATAACACGCTACAAATCCTTCTACGGGGGAGGGGAAACTCCCAGAGCACTCTAATCATGCACTGAGCCAGCAAATGAGGGAGGTCATGATAATACTTTAAAAGCATACTGTGATCTCCAGAGGGATTTTGCAGTGTGTTTATATATTCTGCATTTGCAATCTGTTTTAAATAGTTGATTTTTTGTTGTTGTTGTTGTTATTGAAATAACTGATTTATGTAGATTTTTTCACGCTTCTGATGGCCAGCATTCTTGGAAGATGGACTTATTTGGTATTTATTAGTGCAAAGCTCTATGTGCTGTCTGCAACTTATATTCCAAAATGACTTGTATAATGCAATTAACAGCAAAACATGCGCATATGGACACATTTGGATTTGAGAGAGGTATTTGAGCTCAAGTATTTGTATAGCGCATTTCCCATATGCCTGTCATTTCCATTTCTTTAACTAAACTAGTTTAGGCTTGGCTTTTACAATAAATGTTGCTTATAATGAATGGCACTATAATTTATGTATAATTTAGCCAGAAACCTAAGGTGCTTAATATGAGGAACACTATTTGTGTGATGCACTACTGTTTGTAGCAGAATCGCTGTCTAGGTAGAGTATCCCAAATCAGTAATTTGTGAGGCTCCATTTCAGCTATGGACATTTTAAGCACATTTTACATGGTGCACACCATCTGTGTGTTCTCAGTTCATTTTCAATAGGAGACAAGTGGCAGACCACAGATCAGGGACGACGCTGCACACCACGAAAGATAACCGTTATAGCTTGTTGCTCCCATGTGTGGAAAAGTGGCTGTGCACATGAGAGATGGGAGGATCACAAGAAAAACTTGTGGACTAACGCATACAGTGTAAAATACCATCTAGGATGCTGCCTTTGTAGGAAATAGGCAGGTTTTTAAACAGTTTTAGTGGTAATTGTGCATAAAGATGAGGAAGAATACTATTTTCTTTGTTTGAAATGTGCTTGAAATTCATGTTTCCATGAAAAACATCTCTGGTACTTAATATGTATTGTCATATTAAGTTCCACAAGAATAAACCGACTATTAAAGCCTCTGAGATACACAAAAACATGTATGTCTTGCTTAATTGAAAAGATTGCATTAACAGCATTGCGCTGCTGCTATACTGAGGTGTGTCATTTTGATTAAGACTGTCAACTAGAAGATAATTACACCGAGTCCAGGTACTGAGGCACTGCACACTCACCACCTCCTCCGAGTCCATTAATAAAGCCATAATTAAGCATGGCAGATGTAACCATGGGCAACCATAGTTACTTTCATCCCTAGGTTATACATCACACTTGTGCAACAAATGACCAATGTAGAAAAACACCCCTTAATAATAGGCTGTTATAGAAAGGAAATTGTGGTGAGTTTCAGATGTGTCGTTATATAATGGACTACTGTTAGTGAATGCAAGTGGAGCATTTTCCTGGAAGAATTTTCCAGAGAAACGCACACCAAACGGTTTTCCAAGAGAGTAAAGCTGACTGAATCTTACTGTGAAAACATATTGTTGATCATTATATTCTGTTTAATTAATGACAATTTGTGATTAATTCACATAAACTAGTGTGTTTCAGTGTTGACTCCCTATTTAAAAAAATACAGACAGTATTTAACATCTATATTAATTAAGTGCAAAATAATCTGCAATCTGAAAATCTGAATCTACAGTATATTAATAATCTAAAATGCTTAGATCACAAAGAAAATAAGAATTGCTATTTGTTCATCATACAAGATATTGGAACTAATGATTCATCAGATTACATGCTTGTGTTGTTGTGAAGAATTTTAACAATGGTCTGATTTTAAGTATTTTTATATGGTGGACATTTACAGATTCATGTAAATAAAAATGCTTTACACACTTTTCTAAACTACACGAGAACAGCATTAAAGAGAAAATAACCAAATTTTATATAAACACTTGAGATTGTGTTGAGTTAACAGGCAATTCTACATACAGATACAAAAATGTATGCGTTTTAAAATGAGTTATAAAATATTTTACATTAAACAAAAACTCCTGTCCTGGCCATCATTTCACTGTGGTTCATCTCGTTACATGTTAATGGACCCGTATTTTGGCCAACGACAGTATTTCTACAAATACGAAATTTAAGAGACTTGCTCCTCTCTGATATCATTTCCTATTTCGTTTTTCTCCATGCCTTTTGGTCAAACCACGTGAATTTTAATTGGCAGACAAACAGTTTTCAAATATTGAAAATATACATACCTGAATGCTGGTCATGCCTGTGTCCATGCCCTCCAAAACCCGTCCCAAAATAAATCCAGATGACTAACACCTCCTCAGACACATGTACGCTGCAATATCAGCCCACTTTACTGAAGAAAATGGGCTGCGGAAAAGGTAACATCTTTGTATTGGTTGTGTTCAGCCTTGCAGAAAGGGTACTTTGGGAGTACCATGATAAAGTGACGGCACTTGATATACAATGAGGTAATGAGGAATGGGTGCCGTCAGAATGATTGTTTAAACAGCTGATAAAAGCATCACAATCCACAAGTAATCCACACAACTACAGTACTTCAATTAATATCTTGAAAAGCTGCATGTTTGTAATAAACACATCCAATATTTTTTTTTAACTTCAAACTGTTGCTTCTGAATCTGAATCAGGAAAGAAATATGCACAGATGAAGCAATGTTTACAAGTGAAAACAGTACAAAACAGTTCTAAACAAATATGTTGGTGGATTTTGATGTGAGAGGACAACAGAGGATGGACTTTTACACTGGAGGAAGAGGTATTATGGATAATGGACCCGTATTTTGGCCAACGACAGTATTTCTACAAATACGAAATTTAAGAGACTTGCTCCTCTCTGATATCATTTCCTATTTCGTTTTGTAATACCTATGTCATACCCATGTTATTATACAAATTTGTGTCCTCATAAACCACATAAACATGCACACACACTCACACACACACAATGCAGATTTGTTAAATATATAACACGTTTTAGTGCTCTTGTTCATTACAATCAAGAAATACAACAGTAATACTTCTAATGTATGGCTGCCAGGTAACCAATTCACGTCCTCTTCAGGCATATAGTAACAGAGTACAAAATACTTACAAAAATACTTTATTACATATTTAAGTACAGTTTTGCAATATTTCTACTATACTTGAGTATAAATGTCTGTTGAACTTTTACTTAAGTACATTTTGAAGAGAAAATGAAACCGATACATTTCTTTACACCCTTACTGCATGTGACTGCAGTAACCTAAGTGCTGTAGAAGATGTTGTTCATTGTTAGTTCAAGATTCCCAATTAACTAATGTTAACAAACCCTATTGTAAAGTCTTCACGAAAACTTCACTGCTTGTGCTATTCTTATATATTATATTTATTATATATAATAAATAGCACTTGGTTTGATATTTTATTATGCTTGTAAATGTGCGGCCACATTTTCAACAAAAATGTGTTTTTGTTAATATTATATTAGATTTTATATTTTGTGTTAGATTTTATTTTTTATATTTTTAAATCTATGGTAATTTGTATATTTTCTGTTTTAGTAATTGTGTTGTGTTTGCCATTTTTATTATTTTTTTGTAATATGTCTATATCATTTATTTAAATTACAGATTAACTTTTTGTAGTTAATTTAGTTAAAATTTTTGTACTTCAACTTAAACGAAATGAGAAACTAGCTCAAATTAAATAATTGTAAGTTTTATTTCAGTTAATGTTCATTTTCTTTTAAGTAATGACATTTTTATGGTTTTAGTTTTAGTTAACGATAATAACCCTGATGTGCCGAACAATGATACATTTGACCGTACTTTAAGGCAGTGACATTCAAAAACTGCTATAATTATGACTTTCTGGTCCAAATACTTTTTGGGGACATGTATTTTATTTATTTATTTATTTTTTAATTAATTCATTTTTTTCTCAAGCTCCAGGTAGTCAACATTCATTGGCTAGTAGCAAGAACAAGAGCAAGAACATCAACAAAATGATCGGAAACACTTATCTGCTTTGTCCCCCTTTTAAGAAAAATGAGCGCAACCTTATTACGACGTGAAAATCCATCCACGGACTTTCAAAAGAGCCACTGTTTAAAAAAAACAAACAAACAAACAAACAAACAAAAAAAGGCTTCATGGGAAGGGAAGAGATATTAACAAGTGACATTTTGTGATTCAGCCATCAGTTGTTCTGAGTGAGATCACAGTGTCAGAGCTCGGTTATTTACCTACACAGGAGGTCTGAAGATGATTCAATAAACAATATTTTCCAGAGAGCAGCCAGCACCACATATCCCACTCACACAGCATCATTCCTTGATATAGACAGGAATAGTCATTCCCAGCGGTCGGACTTTATCATGCCTGCCTGGTGCTGAGAGAACACTGTTAACACCAGTCCGTAAAGTGCGGGCCAGTCTGGCACTCTACACACTACAGGCTTGGCACGAGCACAAAAACGCTCTCTCGGGTCAGTTTCTCTCTCTCTCGCACTACACGGACCAACTGGCAACGCATTTGGCAGAGGACGAAGAGCCTTGCGATTCTCTCTCTCATACACACATATAGCGGTAAACAAATGGATCATCAGTGCCCACTAGCACCAAACCGTAATGCGGTTACATCAGCAAGGTCATCCCTGTTATGCCACAATAAATATAAATGAGAATGTGTGGAGAGGGAAATCAGTGGTGAATGCAAAACACACACGTTCCTCTGCCACTTTTTCAGACGATGAGCCAAAATGGACATTTTCTCCTCTCTTGCATGAAAAATGTCTCCGGGTCAAGTAAAACAAATGTAAGGTGAATTTGCCGTTTTTAACATGCTCGTTCATCCTTGCTAAACATGTTCACATTGTGATAATCACAGGAAAGATGAATGTACTTTGGCGCTGTGTAGACCGGACTGCAGCTGTGAGAGCCAACTCTAACACTGGCTAATGAGCGTCTGGGCCGCCCGACACATGTTCATAAACTGCTGACAGAGGCCCTTGACTTTCTGTAGCACTAGGTGAGCGTGGCTAGTGGAGGCAGGTTAATTAGTCGTGATGTGCTGACGATGAAGTCCTTCATTTAACAGCATGCGTTTTAGAGGGTACATGTGCAGTTGGAGTCATTTGGGTAAGATTCAACAAATTTAATGTCCTGATACCTCAAAACAACCTTGCTAACAAGAACACAATTAGCACTAGCCAGGGCCCCTAAAACCAGGTGGAGGCTCTAAACCGGACTTAGTCAGCTGTTAAAAAAGTATGTAATTTTTAAAAACTGGAGCCATGCAAGAACCTCTTTACCTGCAGAATCCTAAACTGCTTGGAATGAAAGCTACTTCATTGGCTGAACTTTTTTTAAAGAGATAGTTCACCCAAAAATGCATATTCCATAATTTACTCACCCTCATCTTGCTCCAAACCTGTATGAATTTCTTTCTGCTGCTGAACACAAAAGAAGATATTTTGCCATTGACTTCCATAGTATTTTTTTCATATTTCTATCAAAATATGTTAACTAATGTATTTTAAATTATATATTACATTATCAGAACAAGATATACAATAACATGTAATGTTTTGGATCAGACATTTCCTGTCAGTCTCCTAATGTCCTATACAATAAAAGCAAAAAAAGATGATTGATAAAAATATATAATTTTTAAGAGCTTCCATTCATTCGCTTATTCGTACATTATTTTATATAGTTTTAGCATACATTAGTCACTTTCAAACCAAGCAAGTTTGTGTGAATCTGTGTGAAAAACTGCATTGATTCATATTGAATGGTTGAAATGTACCTGCAAAAATGATACCAAACAATGGTAAATGTGGCTACACTACAAGACAGTGACGTTCAAAATTGGTTTAATTGTGACTTAATGGGACATTTTACAATTTAAACTCTTTCTCAGACTCCAAGTAGTTGACATTCATTGACCAGGCCATTAAACATTGAGCGAAATGTTTCCAACCCTGTTACCTAGTAATGTCAGCATGGCCTAATTAATATTCATAAAAAAAAGCCATGTCATTTACACCCCCAATTTTCAAAAATTGTGTAAACTTAATCACTCATTTTTAATTATTGTTTTTGAAATCTAAGTTTGACTGAACTTGTAACACCAAGCAGCGTGTGGGTGCTGCTGAAGTAACTAGTGTAATGAATACTACAACATGAGTGAGTGGGTTCTTAAGTTGCCACCACAGCAGTGTGCATTATTGCCACAAGACTGTGACATTAGGATGGACTTTGGGGCTCTGTCACTGAATCAGAATATGATTGCATCAGGTGCCCATCTTGTTAGTGCTCTCTGAGATTGAGGCTGTCAGGAGGACGGCAATCGAGCCCCTCATTACAGTCCACTCGAGCCACACTGACAGACAACCTCCCACCACCAGAGACACAGATCTATGAAGATCCTGCTGGTGTAGGGCTTTGTCACTTGTCTCATTTAAGTCCAACTTAACTAGTGTTGTCCAAAAATAATCATTATATACTGATCACATTGACCTTAATTTCAACAGAGATTTCAAATCAGTGCATAACGTACAGTAGATTGCAAACACACAAAACACATTGAAGATAACAGCAAAAAAAAGATCTACATTTTTACATTTTCTTCAGGAAGTTAGAGGTCACCTAACAACTGTCTCTGTATTTGCTAATTCATTGCTAAGGTGTTCAGAGTGGTCTCTAGGGCATTGCTTCGGAGTTGTGGGCAGTTGCTATGGTGTTAGGTAATTGCTTGCTGCTCAAAATTAAAAGGGTCCACTCTTAAGTTTCTATGATATTCAGATCTCTAGATATGAGTGAGGTATGAAATGAGTTTTCAATGGAAGTCTATGGGATATTTTCACCCATTTAAATGTTCAAATCATCTGATTACTTAGAAAATGAATCCAATTAGTGGAATCATTTGTAATACTAGCAACATTTTGGGTGGGAGAATAATAAAGTATGAGCAGTAATAATAGCTATGTTTGCCAATGAAAATAATTAATAACTATAGCACAAAAAAACAAAAGAAAAACCAAAATGAATAATACAATTTAAATTCAAAACTTGTAATACATAGAATTATTTGATTTTATACTATTGTGACATTCTTCTGAGATTGAGTGATTGGTCAATCAAAAATATAGCCCCACCCCAAACACACACCATTGGTTGAGCTGTTACAGTGTCAGAATGGTCAGGAGGCTCAAAACAAACAGAACTATACAAATAACTATATCAAACAAATAGCACCATAGAGACACAGTGTTATGGTATGGTCACACGGGCGAAAATTCAGCCAAATTTTGTAGACAAAAAAAAAAGTCTATTGTCAATAGTGTAGCAAAGTATGAAGCACCATTTACACACAAGTCACTTTCAAACCAAGCAGCTTTCTGCTGGTCAGTGACCCATTTGAACCTGTTGTGAAAGCTGTGATATTATATTAAAATGACTGGATTTCATTCAGTCTGGATTGTCAAACAATGGCAGATGTGACCGCCCCTTTACACTTTTCATAGAAATCAACCTACAATAGGTTCACTCTGCATATTACTTTGCACATATTGTCTCTGCAAATTAAATTAAGAGAAAATCTTTACCACTGTAAAAACATACACACTTCAGCTTTAATGGTGCTTGACCTTTTAAATGAAGGTTGTTTATGTAGAGTTAGATGCACAAACACTTGAAACCCACACATAAACAGAAATGCATAACAAGCAAATTGATGTAAAAACAAAGAAAGAAGTATGAAGCAATTAGCATCCAATATTCATTCTGTGTACATATATAGAGCATATATATATACCTCATTAGCAGCAAACAGCGTTACAGTGTGTAAATAAATCACAAAACGATCTATAATGAAAACACAGACTTAATCTAACAAACCAGTATACCATGAGTTACTTTGGTAGTAGTACCGTGGTGTACTGATAATCCAGTGTGTGCAAACCGTGAGGTAGGGTACACAAGTAGTGATGTCATAAGGGGCCGCCACATTGGGTCAAAGGCCCCCATTACCTGCTTTGGGGGTCTTGCACTGCAAAAATCATTTAAATAAGAGATTTTGCAGAACTAAACAGATAACACATCACTGTCACCACGCTCTTCCTCCCAGTACTGTCAGTCTGCTGGACTGCCTACCCTGTTGAAAAAAACAGCATATGCTGTTTAGGTATGTTTTGAAGCATGGCAGCTGGTTTGAGATTGTTTAAGCTGGTCATGAGCTGGTCCCAAGCAACTAGCTCCTGCTCAGGACCAGCTTAATCAGCTCAACCCAGCTGCCATGCTTGAAAACATACCTAACCAGCATATGCTGGTTTTTTAACAGGGTATTTTGCCAACATATTTTTTCAAAGTCAAGCCAACAGTATTCATGTCAGGTACTTCACTTATGTTGTTGAAAAGTTGAGCAGAGAAGTTTGGAAAGGAGTGCCACTGCACAATGTATGTGATCTCCCGTCTGGCTTTGCTCAACCTCTCCATTAATCTCTATTGTAAATGTCTCAAGAGCTTCCCTCAGACTCCTGGAGTCTGGATTCACAATCCACAAAGCTACATGTACACACAGAGCAACCCGTTGGGAACATGAAATTTCATCTATGAAGAGCTTCATATTTTATATTCCACGGCACTACTGGACTGCACAACAGAGAGTTTTTTTTATGTTTTACTGAGCTGCTGGTAAGTTTCTGTGTGATTGCGTGGGGCTTCTCACATTCCTCCACTTCACCGCTCACAGTACAAATCGATATGAGGATTTTAGTGCATTTTCACTTTAAAGTTTGAACTTTTTATGTTTTTTATTTTAATCCTGAAAAATACTCAGGATTTACACTGAAAATTGTTGTGATTTATCTTCATATATCTGATTATTATCTTATTATGTTTCATGTGGTCGCTAGGGATAGACATCTCCTTCTCTGTGCCATATTCACATTTTTTTTAAAACAATCATTGCAGCATTTTCTTAATTTTTCCCTTTTAAGTTTCTAACTTCAGGATTTTCAGCCTCTGTGTTTATAGAGCTGTCAATATTTATGAGCTGATCACAGAGACAGATGCAACCACTGATGCTATAAAAAGTTTTAGAGACCCCCAGCGGGTGTCACTGTTCAATACACATGCACACACACGCACGCACGCACGCACACAGACCACAGACCACCTCATGTACATTCACAGCCCCTGGTTGAATCCTGGCCATAACAGATTGCAGACCGTGGGTTGGGATGTGTAGAACTTTGTGAGTGACAGGTGTTTGAATTCTGCTGAGTTTTCACTGAGCATGCAGATTCAGTGTGGATCAACCAATCACTCAATATTCGCAGAATCCTACACAAAGGTTCATACCTCTGGGCGTTACTGTTTACGGGAATCCTCCAGCCTTTGATCTGACTGAGTTCCGTATCTGAAACTTCGATGTGCAGAGGCAGTTTGGGAATCCAGACCTTCACCTCCAGCTGGGCCCTCAGGTAACCATACGTGAAGTTCAGCAGCATTCGGACCCGTCCTCTCATCTCTTTGCCATTCACGTAGACGTAATCACACCTGTCCGATACCTGAGAGCAGAAAAAAAGGATGTCAGTGATGGAGAAGTGAGAAAAGAACAGTGGATTGATCTTTTCAAGACACATTAGTGAACTTCACATTACCAAAATCAATACAATGCTTCTGAGCAAAAGACAAGGTATATTTGCAACGGATTGGCAGTGAAGTCTGACAATATTGGAAAATATTTTATTTTGAAGAGCTGGCCTTGACTCTCTGTCAAAAGTTAGTGATATGGTATAAGTATCTCCTTAAGTTATGGTTTATAAAACAAAGAATTGACTACAACATTCACCTACACAGATTTAGGTCATGATTAAATACCCCACGTCTTAACATTACTGGGGTGTATTTTTTATCTTGGCTCCCACAGTCTCTCAGTTGTTCTCATCTCTTTTAGTTGTTCTATTGGTCTTCACCTTTGAATAAAAAGATAAAAGCAGTACTGGTTGTACTTTTTTAACTGATCACGATCCTGAACTGACCTGCATGCTCAAACGAATGATAACAAGATGCCATGATGTGCGCTGTCATATGGAAGTAAACACAGCGGCCACTGAAGTACCCTTACCCTAAAGTAGTATACTTCAAGTTTATTAAAGTCACATGCACGCACTGACACATGGCTGCAAACCCAAATTTTGTGCACCCTTTCATATTAATAGAGCTCATAGGCTCTTTTTTATTTGTAAAAACATTTATGTTCCTATTTTTCTTATAAGGAATATTAAGTCTCAGACTGTCAGGGTTTGAGAACTGCACAACCATTTCATGCTCCCTGAAGAGCAATTAAAAGATCCAGATCTCTGCAATCTATGTTAAAATGCTAGTGGGGACTTTTCATGTTTACAGTACACTGACTTTCTAAAAGCACAAGAGGCACACATCCCATGATATTCCCATGTTAGAAAAAAAAGATACAATTTTACATAAAATTGTGACACTCAAGATGAAACATAATTTGGAGCCTTAAATAAATAATCAAAAAAATAGTTTGTTTTAGCCATATAGTAGTGTTGACTGCATTCATCAATTATCTAACTCTGTTACCCAAGTTGTAGAGCGATTTTAATTAGTTTAATGCTATAAAATCAGACAAATAATTGTTTTAAACTATAAATTTTGGTAACAGAGTTAAAAAACTAATTTAAATTATAATATTTAGTTTTACCTCCTGTTCACTCAATATTTTCTGAAAGTTAAGCACCTCTTTTCACTCC
>NW_015640468.1:29493-40468 GCF_001515625.1 Sinocyclocheilus rhinocerous
ACCAAGCCTGCATTTATTTGATCAAAAATACAGTAAAAATTGTAATATTTTAAAATATTATTTTGATTCAATATAATTCTTGTCTATTGTAATATATTTTAATTCATTCCTGTGATCAAAAGCAAAATTTTCAGCAGCCATTACATCAGTCACATGATCCTTCAGAAATCATTATAAAATGCTGATTTGCTGCTCAAGAAACATTTACTGTTATTATTCATGTTGAAAATGAGTACATATTTTTGTGTCATTCATTTTGTTTTAGGGTTAAAAAATAACAGCATTAATTCGACATAGAAATCTTTTGAAACATTATATATGTCTGTACTAGACTTTTGATCAATTTATATGTCCTTGCTCAATAAAAGTCAGCATTTCTATCAACAAATAAATAAATAAATAAATCTGACTGCCCCTGTCGTGACAGAAAAACAAATGTTTGCGTGTTAGTGTAAGTGTGCATGAGTTGGCAGCAAACAGCTGAGCCAGGGCCCACAAGTCACCTTTCTTTTCCAGATGGCTGCTGGAGAAATGGGCAGCACTTTGGTTAATAATGATGAGTAAATACAACAGCCTATCGTACGACACACACTCACAGAGAAGACAGAAGGGCGGCCTCATCCTCTTGTTGAGGTGTTATGAGGCCACATTCCAAAACCATCCGTTTCATAAACGCTGGCAAAATTACTTGGCTCAGTGTTTCCTTCTGATGCGGGCCTCAAATCACTATGACTGGCTCGGTCGGACTTTGATTCCTCTAACCAGGATCTGACAGGGATGGAAACTACAGAAGCAACACACACCATCAAAGTGTGGCCAGCAGCAGAAAGATAAAAGCATGCAAGAGCACACATACTCATACACACATGCACGCACTGACACATGGCTGCAAACCCAAATTTTGTGCACCCTTTCATATTAATAGAGCTCATAGGCTCTTTTTTATTTGTAAAAACATTTATGTTCCTATTTTTCTTATAAGGAATATTAAGTCTCAGACTGTCAGGGTTTGAGAACTGCACAATCATTTCATGCTCCCTGAAGAGCAATTAAAAGATCCAGATCTCTGCAATCTATGTTAAAATGCTAGTGGAGACTTTTCATGTTTACAGTACACTGACTTTCTAAAAGCACAAGAGGCACACATCCCATGATATTCCCATGTTAGAAAAAAAAGATAAAATTTTACATAAAATTGTGACACTCAAGATGAAACATAATTTGGAGTACGGCACATTTCAAGTATTCCTACATCACATCACTAACTCCTTCCAATGCTGTACGGCTCAAATCTACTGTTACGGACACACACAAACACAAAACACAAAACACACAGGGCATCATCATTAATCACTGCCATAGACTGGGGAATCTCCCACCACAATGTTACAGCCATGACTATTCATTCTGGAAAATTAACTACCTGTCAGACACATCCAATCAAGCAGCCATCTGAGGAACGAGAGGGCCGGACCATGAAGAGGCGGCTTGTACATGTGTTTGACTGAGCAGGTCTGACAGCACAATTAACCGGGTCTTAAACTACAACTGTGTGGGTCCTCACTGAAGGAGGGAGTTATTTATAATCAAAGGTGAAATACATCCAAGAAAAGTACATTCAACTTTTACTTCCTCCTATTTATATTAAACTCTTCATCTGCTACACTGGACACGGCTGGACTACTAATGTAGCTCCACATTGACTGTCCATGTCACACCTATCGGGGGAACCTGTTGGTATACTTTTAAGAATACTTTATATTATTATAAAAAAACATATATGTAACACAGTTCTTAGTCACGGGAAGAAGGAGGCGGGAACCGGCGGACGTTTAAATAAACTTTAATAAAATAAGCACAAAATAGCGCGGCAGCCCCTCGCGGACGACTGTCGCGCACAAACGAAACCAAAACACAAAATAAAATCCAGGCCTGGTCCTCTCTCGTCCAACACTGTAGTCACTCCTCCTTTATCCTTCCGGAGCTCCTCCGTGAGACTCGAGACCGGTGAGTGGGTGCAGGTGTCCCTCATTAGCAATCACTCCACCGGCCTCGCTCCGTTCCCATGGCTCTCGGCCCCGCCCCCACTCGTCACAAATAGTATTTTAAAATATTATTGTTTTTACCGTATTTTGATCCAATAAATTCAGCCTTCACTCTTAAAAATAAAGGTTCCAAAAGAGGGGTTTTCACAGCAATGCCATAGAAGAAAAGATCCCTTAAGTGAACAGTTCAATAAAGAATCATTTTAATAATCTAAAGGACCTTTTTCCACTAAAAGTGCCTTTTATGCAATGGAGAGGTTCTATGGATGGTGAAGGTTCTTCATGGAACTATCAATGTCAACAAAGAACCTTTATTTTTAAGAGTGTTGATGAGCATATGAGACTATATGTTTTATTACATCTTGCCTTTTAATAAAAAGTTAACTGCAGGTAAATTCTAGAAAGTTTACTGTAACTACTTTGATTAATAGAGCACATTTAAACTATTCCTACATCACTCCATTCCAATGCTGTACAGCTCAAATCTATTGTTACAGACACACACAGGCACACAAACACACAACACACAGGGCGTCATCATTAATCACTGCCATAGACTGGAGAATCTCACACCACAATGTTACAGCCAAGACTATTCAGTCTGGGAAATTAACTACCTGTCAGACACATCCAATCAAGCAACCATCTGAGGAACGAGAGGGCCGGATCTTGAACAGGCGGCTTGTACATGTGTTTGACTGAGCAGGTCTGACAGCACAATTAACCGGGTCTTAAACTACAACTGTGTGGGTCCTCACTGAAGGAGGGAGTTATTTATAATCAAAGGTGAAATACATCCAAGAAAAGTACATTCAACTTTTACTTCCTCCTATTTATATTAAACTCTTCATCTGCTACACTGGACACGGCTGGACTACTAATGTAGCTCCACATTGACTGTCCATGTCACACCTATCGGGGGAACCTGTGATTTAAACTCACCTTTTTATGCAGTCATTAGTTTTACCTGACTGGCTCCCAATAGTGCTTTACATCAAACAACTCACTGGCTCTATTGAAAGATTCCCAGATAACACTCCCCTGTGCGCTCCATTCTATACAGCATCATGGTATATTGCCCAAGAATCATTGATTCCTAATACACACACATACACAGACCCACTCGAATACACACATACTGTTTTCACACAACGGTTTGGTCAATAAATTTCAGTTTTTATTGCAGATCCTTTGCAGACTTCCAGGTTTGAATGTATTCAAAGATGCCACTTTGACTGGGCATTATTATTTTATGTGCCCAATCTAACACTACTGATACTGCACACGACCTTCACAAGTTTTCACTAGCTTATTCCCAGAGTGCATTATACTATGTTCTTGCCATCTATACATTATATACTGTATACTGTATAATGTATATACTCTATTTCTTTAACTGGGAATGCAGTCTAATTTAGCAGAGACGACAAATAAAAAATGCAATGTTGATTTAAATGTAGGGCTGTTCAACACACTTTGTCTATGGCAAGAAATTTAGTAAGATATGTTTTCTGTGGACTTAAACAATTTGCTTTGCTTGAGAAAACATAAAAATATACAATTAGGATTTTTTTTTTCATTTGATTTAGTCAAGGTTTGCGTAAAATACAATGTTTTTTGTTAAGATGTGGCAGCAACAGCACTTTTTTTTCTGCTTGGGCGAGCAACTGTCATGTGGAAGCTTTACTTCCTCATGAAATCATCCGCATACCAACAAACCAATGCAATAGAGCGCAGGGGAAAACGCTGCTGTGGATCTGCTCACCCGAATCCCTTCATAACTGGTACAGATTTGCATTGTTTTGCAAATATATCGTTTACACAGTTACATACATATTTTATTATCTTAAGCCTTATGTTACTCCTCAAATGACAAGGGAATTTATAGTATTGTTACTATTTAGCTGGTCCCCAAACTTTTTTTCTCAAATGCTTGGGTATACAGAGCACTCACAACTTATACGGACTAAACGCTCCTGATATATCAACGTTTAGAGATGAACGCCTATTCAGCATTCAGCAAATTAGTCATCCTGATTAATGACAACATTAGCACTGATACAGTAGTTTTGACATGCAAAGAGGTTAGCCAATCATAACTGAGATCATTTGCATATAGAAGTCTTACATTACTGCTACAGTTTCATTCTTAAGGTCAGACACTGTAAATAGTCATGTAAAACTACCTGTAAATAATGACCATTTTGGTGTAAGTAATCTTGACTAAGTGAACTTTTGGAGACAATAAAATACTATGATGTAATATGTAAGTATATTGTAAGGCAGTACAATAAATATATATATATTTTTCAAAATATATATATTTTGAAGCACAAATTAAACATTTAATGTAACTGATTTCAGTAAACCTCAGTAAAATTAGACATACCAAAGTAACTCAAATGAACCTAATGTAGTTAGCAATAGCACATATTAGCATGCTAAATGCAACTTTATTGCATCTAATATACAGGTATGCAACATACATCACAAGAAAAAAAATATCAAAAAGTAATTTCTCATTAAAAAAGCAACATCGATCCACCCTTCTTTGAGCACAGGCTCCAGTTTTAACCACATTAACTCCCCAAACTCCAACATGACAGAAACTTCTCAAATCCAACATAACGGAACATTAAACATTAAGTGCAAAAAAGTCTCTCCCTTTTCTCATCTTGCTCAAAAACACCTAAAATAATTACATCATTTTAAGATTTACTCCTCATGCAGAGCATACTGGGAACTTGAAATCCCATGCCCAGGTTCAGTTAATGCCAAAATCTATTCACATAGTCCCAACACAATTAAGGTGAGTAAACTTCCATTTAACACGTTTAAGCGGATTGCATGCAATTACAAGTGATGTGACAAAAACTTTAGGAATTGAAAGTGTTGCATTAGCTCATCTAATAAAGTGAATTAAACAAGCAGAAAAATGGTTCACAAAGAACAAATGTTAGAATAAAATATTAATATTATGCTAAAGATATATATATATATATATATGTATATATATATGTAAGAATTCTGTAAGAATTAATACTTTTTTTCAGGAAGTATGCATTAAATTGATCAAAAGTGACACGAAGACTTAGATTGTGTACAAAAAATCCCCAATAAACACTGTTCTTTTGAACTTTCTTAAAAACTGAAAGAAAATGTACCATGGTTTCCACAAAATACTAAGCAGCACAACTGTTTTCAGCATTGATAATAATAAGAAGCTATTTAAAACGTAATATTTAAGAAAATTACAGATTTTACTGTAATTTTGATCAAATAAATGCAGCCTTGCTGAGCATAAGAGACTTCTTTCAAAAATATTTAAAAAAATCTCACCAACCCCACCATACAGTATTGTTCTGAATATCATACAACCAAGTAAAGAGGATCCAAAGTTAACTTTTACCAAGCATCAAATGTGATGAATATTTAGAAAAGGTAAATAAAATAGCTTTACTGGCCAGTTGACTTTTTATGAAGTGTCACAGTAAATGGATTATTTTATTGTATTTATTTATTTTTTGCATCAAAAAACTTTGGTCTGTTTTTAAGTCACTTTTCACTTTTTTTTGCACTTTTTTCACCTTGTAGATGTTAAATTAAATAAATTTTGCCTTGGTCTAATTGTTTGTCTTTCAGTGTGCGGACAATTTTGTTTTTTTGATTTATAATTTTTTTTTAAATAAGCAATATTAGATCAATTACATTAAGGAAAAAAAGAAAAAAGAAAAAAAGGAAAAGAAAAAATGAGGAAAACAAATTTAAGGCTATTAGGAAGAAAAATGGCAGGGGAAAAAAACTCAAAATAAGCAACTACTCTGAAGACATTGTGTTTTGGATGTGTAGGAAGTGCTCTTCTTTGTACATGTACAAATGTCAAGTGCACATAGCTTCGAGGGATATCAAAACTGAAATATGATGAGTGAGAATTACATACTTTAATCAAGGTCAACTATCAAACACTCGTATATGCTCTTGAAGTTCTCAGAAGTTGGAAACTGATCCAGCTGTTTGTGACCAGATTGAAAGAACTTCAGGCGCTTTGATTTGAAGTTGATGTCAGAATGACCTTACTTGCCAACGTTCTCACAATTTGTGACAAAATCAGAAGAGATGTATTTACAGTCTGCACTTCAGACATATTGAGTTGTGTGGCTAGTAACTACAGACACAGACTGCTACTCAAGCAGGTTACATCAGAAAAACAGAGCAAACAAAGCCAACAGCAAGTCTGGAAACATGCAGAATCTGGGACCTCATGTCAGCAAGCAACTGCTTCACAATTTATTTATTTTAAATAAAGCTCTCCTGTAAGTATTTTAGAATGCACGAATGCATAACTAGTGTGCTTTCACCAATTGTAGCACTGCTCAATCATTAATAAAGATAAAAATGCTAATGTTTTCTATTTAGCATGTAAGAACATGATATAATGCAGCACAGTATAGCTATTCAGCATTTTGGCACTGCCGCTTGAGCTAAAGAGATTGTGTAATTTAGTCTATTATGCATTACATTTATTTTCTTTAACTATGTATTGTTGTGGCTATAGGCAGGCTGATGGGTTTCTGTATTAAATTAATTGGGAGAAAATGATCCAAACTGTACATAATGATGCAATATCCAAATTGGTGGTCATGATATAGGAAGAAAATTGCTTTTTTCACTCGAACTCTCTGGAGAAACAAAATATTTTCCAATCTTCCACACTCCTTATTACATTGTTCCTTATTTTATTACATAGTTCTTTTAAAAGCACACAGAGCATCAGTCTCCAAGGAAATAGAAAATTCATATCAAAATGGTTATCTTTCTAACCCACTACATTGTGATTGTGATCCAAGCAGATCCATTAGTGTGTACGTCATACATTATTTAGCTACAATGCCACACTTGTATACTTACTGTAACATTAATCCCCATCAGTTAAAATGATTTGTCATTCTGCTCATGTTTCAGAGATATTTTCACATGGTCAGCTAAGGTTTGATTGAATAATTGCAAAACTTTATTATATGCCTCAGATTCCATAGCATGCTGTTATTCTAAAAGTAAGTGAACTACTAAAATAATTTGTTGAAATTAGGACTCTGGGCTGAAGGTGATTGTGTGTAGGTTTTCATATAAGATGAAAAATCTCCACAATAGCAAAAGGTTTAGACAAAAATCAAAGAATGATTTGATAGCAAACTGGGGCCAACCAAGTTTTTTTTTTTTTTAATGTAGGATTTTTACAGAGCAGGTGATGAATCATGTATTGCCCTGCACTGTTCTAGTCAGGCCACAGAAAGAAGATACTCTGAAGCTGCAGTATGTAATTTCTGTATCTCAAGCATCACTAAATAATGACTGGTTTTACAAACACTCCCCCGTCTTTGATAAAGTTAACAGTTCAAAGTTAAGTTTTAAAGTGGAGGGACACTCTGACTGCAGGCTAAATATGTGCTTCATGAGGTGACATCTAAATTAGCTGGTTTTATTAGCTGGTTATTTAATGTGTGAATCAGCCAGACTACATTAGATTAGCCAACGGAAGTCATTTTAAGGATCATATCAAGTAGAAATAGCTCCTTAAGGTAATAACTGCACATATTCCATTTTCACAACATATCCAAAGTAATTTGCACATCTTCAGCTACAGTATGAACTGGGATAAGCTAAAACTTTTACTCATGAATATGAATGAAATGTTAGGCCCAACGTTGGATTATTGCAGTCTATGTAAACATATACAACGTTTTGATCATTTGCATATGACCAAAGCCTTTAATGATTTTAAGAGGGAGTTTTAGCTGAAGCACAGCTGTGTTTTTAACTGTGAAGAAATACACTGAAATTAGCAATTAAAAACATTCTTACGAATGTCGCCGGCATTAAATCAATCCCACAGTGAAAGCTGATTGCGTAAGTCTTTTGGGTCATTTAAAATTAGAGAATTTCATGTCTAAACAACCTCAACTTAATAGGCCTGTCAAACACAAATTACCATCTCTAGAAAAAAATCATACAATCCAGTCTTGTTAAGAAACAAGCTTCAGCAGATTTCGTCTCATGCGTAATCAAACATATCATAATTATATATGATATGATTGAATCTGAGCTCATATGTGACCGAGCTCCAGCTGGAGGCATTTGAAAGAAACCCAAAAAGACAAGAATTATAAAAAAAAAATATATAGAAATTTTAGAAATCAAAAAGTGGAACTCTTGTGAATAAAAAGTGTGCTTAACTGTATTCAATGTGCCCTTGCAGTGTACTTCAAATCTTGTGAATGGGTGCCGTAAGAACGGGAGTCCAAACTGCTGATAAAAACATCACAATAATCCACACGACTCCAGTCTAGTCTGCACTACTCCAGTCCATCAATTATTGTCAAATCAAGTCAAGTCTGCTTTATTGTCAATTCTTCCACATGCACAGCACATACACACAGAGAATTGAAATTGCGTTACTCTCAGACCCTTGGTGCATACAGATAACACTAACAGTAGAACATAAATACAGTGAAATACACTTCACATTGTCTTGTGAAGTGAAAAGCTGTGTGTTTGTAATAAACAAATCCATCAAGAAGTTTTTGATTTCAGGCTAAAATATGAGTCCTCTATCCATAATATTGCTTTCACCAGTGAAAAAAAATGGTCTTGTCTGAATCACAAGACAATGGTTTAAAGTTAAAACGCCTTAATAATGGATTTGTTTCATACAAACATGCAGCTTTTTGATTTACAAGACGTTAATTGATGGACTGGAGTGGTGTGGAGTAATTTTTAATTATTGTGATGTTTTTATCAGCTGTTTGGACTCTCATTCTGACGGCACCTATTCACTGGTGAGCAAGTGATGCAATGCTAAATTTCTCCAAATCTGTTCCAATGAAGAAACAAACTCGTCTACAAATTGAGTAAATTGTCAGCAAATTTCCAAATTTGTGTGAACTATTCATGAGTGTCCAAAACATTACATTCAGTTCACACTTACTGTATATGACTTCTGTAATAAGTACTCTTTTTGCTTAAGTATACTTCTTTTTCACAAGGGACAACACATGGCATCTTGCCAGCTTGTTGTAACATGCTGATATAGAAATAAAGAAACGGATCTCTATTAAACAAGCGTCAGAGTGAGAACAGACAGATGGAGGAGGACGGATGACTGAGGACTATCATTGAGATGCATTTTCTTTGAAAATAACTTTCCAACAGATCCGTTCAAGTTCAGATTGATTCTTGAAGCATTTTTTCCAATTCTAATAAGAATCCCGACATGATGAATAATTATCACCTCCATTAATCATTGGAAAAACCTCATTAGAAATGAATGAAATTTATTGTGTGCTTCATTTGAATCCTATCATATTGATTAAAAGTCAACATGACACACGGCACCTATTCACTGGTGAGCAAGTGATGCAATGCTAAATTTCTCCAAATCTGTTCCAATGAAGAAACAAACTCGTCTACAAATTGAGTAAATTGTCAGCAAATTTCCAAATTTGTGTGAACTATTCATGAGTGTCCAAAACATTACATTCAGTTCACACTTACTGTATATGACTTCTGTAATAAGTACTCTTTTTGCTTAAGTATACTTCTTTTTCACAAGGGACAACACATGGCATCTTGCCAGCTTGTTGTAACATGCTGATATAGAAATAAAGAAACGGATCTCTATTAAACAAGCGTCAGAGTGAGAACAGACAGATGGAGGAGGACGGATGACTGAGGACTATCATTGAGATGCATTTTCTTTGAAAATAACTTTCCAACAGATCCGTTCAAGTTCAGATTGATTCTTGAAGCATTTTTTCCAATTCTAATAAGAATCCCGACATGATGAATAATTATCACCTCCATTAATCATTGGAAAAACCTCATTAGAAATGAATGAAATTTATTGTGTGCTTCATTTGAATCCTATCATATTGATTAAAAGTCAACATGACACAACATGCTTTGGTTTGTTTGTTCATTCGAGTGAATCATTATGATTGAAGGAGGCAGGAACAATCACTCAGAGGACTGACCTTAACCACGTCTTCATCAGTGGACTGGCACTGCACAGCGTCTGACACGTCTGTAACCGTCCCGTCTGTGCCCACCGTCACCACCTTCACCGGCACCGCCACCGTCTTCCCGTTCAGCACTGCGGTGTTCAGGATCTCTGTTTCCTGCGAGCACAGACACAAGAAACATCTGAACGTTCTTACTGACTTCATTCCATCACTCTTTGATCGATTCAGTCCTTCCTTCCTTCATTTATGCCTCTATTCATTTTGTCTTTTTCTTTTTTAATGGTTGAATCATTCATTCATTCATTGATTTGTTCATTCTTGTTTTCTTATTCTTTCCATATTACAGTTGTTCATTTGTTGGTTTAGTCATTCCTTCCTTTTATTATTTCATTCTTTTTTAATCCTTCATTTACTCATATTCACCCATTCTTTCTTTCTTTCCTTCCATTCATTTGTTTGTTCCTTCACTCACTCCTTTTTTCTTTCCATCCACCCATCATTTATTCATTGGTTCAGCCCTATGCTTCATTCATCCTATTCCCTTCTTCTTTAATGATTTCATCCCTCCTTCCAAAATTTATTCTTTTATCTGTTCTTTCCTACCATAATTTATTCCTCCTCCTTTCCTCATTCCTTATTTTTATTATTCATTCACTCCTTCCTTCTTTCCATCCATCTGTCCTTTATTCATTGTTTCAGCAGGCCCGGTTCTACGGGGGTGCTAGAAGGTGCACCCTCAAATGAAATCAATAGCACCCTCAGTTAATGCTGTAATAATGGCATTTCATTGCAGATTTGGCAAACTATCCAGTGCGTTATGGTTTGCGCTCTGGAGATCGGTTTCTATTTCAACATCTTTTGCAGCGTTGAGCAATGTAGCCAATCACAGACATATCTGTTGATTTCTTGAAC
>NW_015640468.1:42137-44366 GCF_001515625.1 Sinocyclocheilus rhinocerous
ATTTGGCAAACTATCCAGTGCGTTATGGTTTGTGCTCTGGAGATCGGTTTCTATTCAATGTGTTTGTGCAGCGTTGAGCAATGTAGCCAATCACAGACATATCTGTTGATTTCTTGAACCCAACAGACAGTCAGAGGCGTTTAAATTAGAATCCACTCACCGCTCAAATCGCCGCAGTTTTTGTTCAGGTGTTGTGTTCAGCACGAATCATCTCATTACAACAAAGTGTAGACACGATGTAAATAAGAGATTCATTGTGCAGCATAGAGAACTTCATATATTATAACGTAACTTTTTGAGATTGTGATGAACTAAGATGAGTGACAGCTTTTAATGATTATAAAGGGAACACTCTTGCACCATAGCAATGGACGGCACAAATACAGTCGTGGTCAGAATTATTGGCACCCTTGGTAATGTAGGGTATCAGACCGAATCAGACAATTTAAGATTTGATAAAGAACAGTTGCCATGTCTTGACTGATAGCTCTCTTGTTGCCATGTTGAGAGAAATCGGGAGTAAATGCAGAGGCGTTGTGTGTGCTGTGTGAACATAATGTTACTGCAGTTCTAGATTAAATGTGAACATGCATTTACTCATCTCACCTGCACAAAAATAGATTCAGTGTTCCTCAAAATGAATAAAAACAGTCAAATGCAAGCTCAGAATATTATACAAACCAGCAATAATTAAATATGTTAAATAAGACAAATATCATTTATGTATTTAATCTCATTTTATTAACCAATGTCTTTGCTACTGACCTTTGATGATCCAATTCTACCATACTAATAAGCAAAAATTACACATTTGTGTTTTATTTTTTTTATTGCTGAATAGCGTTGAACTTTCTTCTCCTGCATCATATTCTTCATGTGATTTGTTTGAGCGGCGCCCTCTACTGTACAGACGTGAGTTTACATTTCCTTCAGCCCAAGGCATATTAATTTCACTTTTGTTGTGAAAGGGCTTTTACATTTGTAAAAGAAGGACTTTTTTATATTAAAAACAATCAGGCAAGCCCTGCCCAGATTTAAAAAGTAACTCAAAAGTAACGTAACATTACTTTCCATAAAAAGTAACTAAGTAACGTAATTAGTTACTTTTTTAGGGAGTAACGCAATATTGTAATGCATTACTTTTAAAAGTAACTTTCCCCAACACTGATTATATACAAAGTATTTTTATTTAATACCAATAATTTATCAATACATCTACTATGGAATACAATTAAATTATTAAATTTTCTCTTCAGTGGAACACAAAGGAAGAAATTCAGCAGAATGTTCACAGTATTACTTTAGAACGTTCTAAAAAAAACATTTTTAAATTACTCTAATAATAATAATAACAGTGGTGGTATTGTTAACTAAAACTATTAAAACATCTTTGTTAACTGAAGTAAAGTTGAAATAAAATAAAATATAAATATCAGATTAACTTTTTATTATTTTGCCTTGGCAACTAGGTGAAGTACTAGGAACACTAACTGCAATAAAACTAAAATTAAAACTAATATTTTAAATTGTAAATGACAAAATCACATAAAATTACTAAATTCAATTCAACCATACTAATAAGCAAAAATTACACATTTGTGTTTTATTTTTGTTATTGCTGAATAGCGTTGAACTTTCTTCTCCTGCATCACATTCTTCATGTCATTTGTTTAAGCTGTGCCCTCTACTGTACAGACGTGAATTTACATTTCTTTCAGCCTGAGGCGTATTCATTCCACTTTTGTTGTGAAAGGGCTTTTACATTTGTAAAAGAAGGACTTTTTTATATTAAAAACAATCAGGCAAGCCCTGCCCAGATTTAAAAAGTAACTCAAAAGTAACGTAACGCATTACTTTCCATAAAAAGTAACTAAGTAACGTAATTAGTTACTTTTTTAGGGAGTAACGCAATATTGTAATGCATTACTTTTAAAAGCAGTTTCATAACATTTTCTGTTGATTGGAAATTCTTAATTATTCCCCTGATGGTGGGAATGGGAATTTTCACTGCTCTAGCTGTTTTCTTAAAGTGACTTTCTAATTTGTGACGCTCAATTATCTTTTGCTGTACATCAGAAATATATTCTGTGTTCCTCTTCAGGAACTCGAGCTGCGTCAGAGGACGCTTCGGGAACGGCCTTCAGCGTGACCGGCTCTGAACCTCGTGTGTAATCAGACCAATAGATGGGCGAGACGTCACGGGCGGGGGACGGAATGACCAGGCAGCTA
>NW_015640468.1:44978-56227 GCF_001515625.1 Sinocyclocheilus rhinocerous
TTCCCCTAGCGTTTTCCGACGCAGCGTCTCGTTCCCTCGAGGAACTAGGGTTACATACGTAACCCAAGACGATTTATTTTCACAGCCTTCTTTGATCATATTTACCAAGGGTGCCAATAATTCTGACCACGACTGTATATTATTTATATAGTATATATATATAGCGAGAGAGAGAAAGAGAGAGAGATAGAGAGAAAGAGAGAGAGAGAAAGAGAGAGCACCCTCAGTGATTTGACTCTGGAGCCTGTGTTTCAGTCTTTCTTACATTCCTCTATTCATTTATATTCATTTGCTCATTCATATATTCAGTACAGTCAATCTTCCATATTTTTATCCTTCCTTAATTTTTTCATTTTGTTCATCTGTTCTTTATGTTCTTCATTCCATTATTCATTTCCCCTCCTTCCTTTTCTGTTATCCTTTATTCATTCTTTCCTTTTTTCCATTCATTCATTGTTTTACTCACTCCTTTTTTTCCATCCACCTCCCCAGCATTCATTCACTGGTTCAGTCCTATTATTCATTACATCCTCTTCCCTCCTTCTTTCTTGATTTCATTCATCTGTTTTTGCCTTACTTCTTTCCATTCATTCAATCATTCCTCCAGTCAATCTTTTTTCTTTACATCTATCCTTCATTCATCATGTCAGTCTTTCCTACATTTGTTCATTCATTCATGCATTCTCTATCTATCTATCTATCTATCTATCTATCTATCTATCTATCTATCTATCTTTTTTCAATCCTTCCCATTCATTCATTCATTCATTCATTCAAACCATCCTTCATGTAGTTTTTCAATCCTTCCCACAATTGTTCAGTCATCAATAATTTTCTTCTTCTTCTTCTCTCCTTTTTTCATTTTAACTTTATTTCATTCTTCCTTCCTACTTTCCACAGTACACCCCCAGTGAAGATGACATGAAGTGAGAGAGGGGCTGAAAAATTACTTTACAAAAGAAGCAGAAGAGAAGAAGTCTAAGAGCAGAGGATAGAAGGGGTGGGGTAGAGGGGTGCTGTTTGACAGTTCGGGGAGGGGGTTTCATTAGAAGAGAAACAGCCCGAGTCCTTAACCTTTCAGCCACAGAGACACACTGTTTCAGACAACCACATAATTGAGACCATTACAGTCAGCATGAGAAACTCAGCCCCCATTGTGCCATCCCTGAGAGACAGGCAGACGTGGGTAATGTAGTCAATTTACCTCATTAGCAGATCACTTTCAATTAACCAATCTGCTTGCCCTCAATGTCCAACAGCGGCAGTGCGGTTACTGCAATCAGACGGTATTCATTCACTGTAAGCGCTTTCTTTCCATCCTCATTTCTTTCTCTTTAATTGGCTCTTTTATAAGAGAGCGAGAGATGACATAACCTAATCTCAATGAATGCGTAATGACACGCTCAGCTTACCACCATCTCACCAACTCTCTGCCTTATCATTCCCATTACCGCAAGCAGCACTTTCTGGATCTCTATCCTGTCCCTGATAGTTCTCTCTTTACCTATTTTTATGTGGAAAGGGAATAAAAGAAAATAAATTCGTCCTGACAGCTATGCTTTTTTCCCCATATAATATTTTTTTAAAGCTGATCTGCTCTTTACAGGCTTGATTCCTGTCATTTCTGTAATGCTATTACTGGAAGACTCTTTTTCGGTTTAATTCCTGGATCATGACTGTGTGAATGCCGCTGAAGAGACTGTGGTGTGTTTAGGCTTTGATCCATAATCTCAACTCGGTTTGAGTCAGTCCTTTATGCCAAACAGGGAGGTCACACTTCTCATGCGTCCCTCTAAGAATGGGCTTATAAATGTTTGAGATGTTTTTGTCTGCTGAATAATTTAAGGACAGTGAAAGAGAGGAGTGAAATCTGTGAAGGCATTTTACTTGAGACAGAATTTGGCTCAAAGTAAATAAACGCTTATATGTGGACACAAATGCAGTATCCCTTGGCTAAAAGAAAACTTTTTGCATTTTAAAATAAATAATTATTTAGTTTATTTATGAAACACTTTTCTTTTTGAGGGCATCCCAAAAGGAGGTTTGGTTGATTTAAGGGCATTTCAGCTAGGGAGAACAACTTCAAATGTTCTCATTTTATTTGTTTTGCTATATTTTTGAGGATATTTTTAAAAGGCTGGCCCTCATAAGTAGAGCTAAACATGTAGACACATAAATGGGGTTTCCAGAGTACTTGATTCTGATCAGACCAAATTCAAGTCTTGTATTACTCCACGGTCTCTTTCTTTTTGCATAATATATTAAAATAAAATTAAAAATATATTAAAAACTAAATAAATTATATCCAAATAATATTTCATGTCGATTTTCATGCATAGCCATGCATTAAGCAAGAAAACACAGATAATGCTGATAATGCTGAAAAATCAATGTGTCAATGTGTGCATTCATGTTTGTTTCGTATGTCCAAAAACAAATAATAATAATAATAATGATAATAAAACTTTTATACTATTTTCAAAAGAAGTAATAACTCGAAAAATGTTATGTGATGTAACCATCAAGTAAAACCTTCAATAAACATCTTTACACATTTTAATTTTTACATATAGGTTTTACATATAATTTCTTTTATATATATATACTTTTATTTTTATTTTATACTTTTATACATTTATAATACTTTTATTCAACAAGGATGCACTAATTTGTCTAAAAGTTATGGTTAGGATATTTACATTGTTATAAAAGACAAAAATGTTCTATTTCACATTTTCTTCTTCTTCACTGAATTATTAAGTATCACAACTGTTTTCAACATTGATAATAATTAGGAATGTTTCTTAAGCAGCAAATCAGCATATTAGAAACATTTAGTGAAACAATTTTTACCCCCACCCCCCACACACACACTTTTATGGAGGGCAACCCCTTAAAACAGCCTCTGGTGTGTTTATTTCACTTAAGCCCAAAATATGACGACTTTGAGGGAAATCCCTGACTCATACATCACTAAACGCTTCATCCGCAGCCCCTCTCTCCCTTTATGCTCTCTGCCCCGAATGCCCCCAAGCCTCCATCTGCCGTCCTGCTAAGATCATTGCACTCGATGGGCTAAATGACTGCAGACCTTGAGAGAGAGCCAGAGCCAGAGCATGTGTATGTGCGTGTGGATCGCTCGTCTGCGTGCTTGAGGTTAGGAGACTCACAGCAGGATAAATGTGAGCAGCAGGACATTAGCTGCTAGCAAGAACGAGATCACTGCATGCTGGTAATAAGCCACAGTGGGACATCAGTCGAGAGGGGAGAGGGCTGAGATGGCCACCGCAATTGGATACAGACACAGACACGGCCATTATCAAAGTTGTGGGGCCGGACTGTTTACAGGCCTGTCCCCCGATGGGTTTTAATGGGCGAGATAGAAAGCCTGCTGCAGGGCAAGCCCAGGAACTAATGGAGGAATTTATGAAACAAGCTCACTCTCAAGGACATGACAGTCAAATGCTGAGTTCTGCCTCTCATGGCTGCTTTTGTTCATTTTATGGACCTTGACTAGACAAAGAGGCTTTTCTGGCCTGCTGCCTAGACACCAGAAAGGTCAATGTCAATGACCTGAGACTACACTAGACTACACTACTTTATTTATTTTGCAAACTAGTTTGCAGACTAGTTTCCCTCCTTCCTTGTGACTTATGAGGACATTCAGACAGATGGTTCAAAAGTGCCTTTAATTTAAACATCAATAGAAAAAAATGGCGTAACAATTGGTAAGTTAATTCATTTACGCACATCAGTTTAAGCTGCTTATTTTAGTGATTTGATTTAAAACTCAGATTCAATGATTTGTTGTGTCATCACTCCAAAATATTCAGTATCTCTACTGTATTAATTGTTTTAATTAAAATTCATGTAGCTAATTAATACATATTGCTTATAAACGAAGGTAAATATTTATACATTTAGATAATATTTCTAAATAGGTGTAATACATGTTAGTGTTCATAAGTTTGGGGTCAGTAAGAATTGTTTATTATTATTATTTTTTTAATACTTTTATTTAGCAAGGATGCATCAAATTGATCAAAAGTTGACAAAAGAGTTATTTAAAATCTCTATCTATTTCAAGTAAATTTTTTTCTATTCATTAAAGAATCCTGAAAAATGTGTCATGGTTTCCACAAAAAAAATGAAGCGGAACAACTGTTTTCAACATAGATAATAATAATACATGTTTCTTGAGCATCAAATCAGCATATTACAATGATTTCTGAAGGATCATGTGGCACTGTTTGTTGCTTATAAATGTCCATAAAAATTAAACAAATAACATAAAATTAATGCAGGTAAAATTGATAAATGTACTGCAGTTAAGCACTGCTTATTGTTTATTATAGTATGAATATAATATTCTATGTTTTGTATTTGATGCATACAAATTCAAATGATACATTTTTTGTTCAATTATTAAAAACATAAATATTGTGGAAAACATGCCTTTAAACTTGTTAAATTTTAATCTTAAAAAAGAAATGTTTCCTTTTAAGCACCATGCCATTTGCTGATTTAGTTATCTCCACTTAGGCCTATAGGTTTAATTATGGCCTACCACATCTACAAGAAGTGCTTGAAATTTCTTCATTCTATTAAAGACTCTTTTCTTTCTCTTCTTTGTTTTAATCTGCACAACACAGGCAATCTTTCACTCGATTCTCTTTGGGAAGCCCAATTCTGTCTTCAGTCAGACAAATTCGTGATTAAAATTCTGCAGCACCATTAAACTTTAAACGGTAATATAAAACAGAACAACTGTGGAAATTGAGGATCTTTTCTAGCGAGCAGCATCAGAAGACATGCAGAGAAAGGTGAGAGTCGAAGCCACTGCATTATAAAGCTCTGGAGACATCTTGAGCCAAAGTACCCAGCAGGACTATGGTCCCAATAGCCGTACCGCTGTTTGTTTGTTTCATTCATGAGTTCCTGTCAGCACTGGGATTCAAGCCATCAAACCTAAATCTTTCTGCTATATTCTGTGTGTACACTCAGCTGAAAATATAATCTGCCACTGAAACGCAGTGGAAATGTAGTAGAAAGGTCATAGGGGTTCTTGCAATCATAGGGGTTCTTACAGCCCACAAGATGAAAGCCCAATAAAATTTCCCAACACCCTCTGGAAACTTGCAAGTAACAAACAGCAGGGCCAATTTCATCTAGATTGGGCAAGTTGCTTTGCGCAGACCATACAATTAATTGACTAAAATGCTTTTGAACAGGCCACGTCATGCTGCCAATATCTTGTAAAGATTTCCTCAATAGTATCTCATTACCACAAATCTGCTCGCTCAATTACTTGAGGGGCACCGGGAAGCACCAAACATGTAAATATGCTGAAATCCATTTTCAAGGTCCCAGTAAAGTCTCAGAGCGAAACAAACCCAGCAGACTAATAAGCCATGAACTGAAAACTTTGACTGTACAAAAGATCTAAGACCTACCAAATAATACGATGGAGATTAATGAAATCTCTGAAAAATGGCTTCGACTTTGAATTCAAAATTTGGAGCTCCTTTCAGACGGTTTAAATTGGGCAATGCGCAAATGTGAAGAGATGAAAAAAAGGAAGAAAATTACATCTTTGGCACAGAGACGTGTCTTTCAGCCTCCAACCCACCAAAGCTATTCATTCAGTCCCAACTTTTAAGGTAAAGGCCATCAAAAAAACTGATGCGTGCATTAATCTCTGCTTTTGAGATGTACCAGTATAATAGTCAAAGTGCTGGAGTATTATCATTCCATGCCAAATTTGCCAGTCAAAGCACCTGATGTCTAGTGCCTGATTCATCTGCTTTAGTGGAGTGGATGTTCACTGTACTCTAGCTGGAAAACTTAATCAGAGATGGGAGATGCAATTTTAGTTTATAAGTTGCAGACAGAAAACATCAGTCCCGTATACATTTACACATCTTTGCGGCAGAATTGTGGCTAACCTATAGTGTTGCATTATGTCAACATATTATAAATCCTTCTCTATGTAAAGCTTATTTAGGAATCACAACGGACTGACAGCTAAGAAACTTTGTGAGTTCCTTTGGCAAATGTGCACCGTTCTGCAAGACTGATCACACATTATAGGGTTATACACCTTTCAGAATTGAACTGAAAGTGCCTTTTACATTTCTGAATTTGGAATGAATTTGAATGTAAGTAGCAAATAGCTAAATGCTAAACTGTATTTTAATAATATCCAATATACACTTTTTGGGATAATTTATTGGATATACAATCGAATTGTTGTTCATAATACGTGTTTTAAGTAATGTTTATTGATCACTATCTGTCTGTCTGTCAAGCTACACTACTGTTCAAAAGATTGGGGTCGGTAAGATTTTTGAAAGAAATCTCTTATACTTCCGAAGCTGCATTTATTTGATCAGAAATACAGTAAAAAAACAGCAATATTGTGAAATAGTATTACAATTTAAAATCAGTTTTTTTTTATTTTAATATATTTTAAAATGTAATCTATTTCTGTAATGCAAAGCTGCATTTTCAGCTTAATTTATCCAGTATTAATTTAGTTCTAATATGCTGATTTGATGCTCAAGAGACATTTCTTATTATTATCAATGTTGAAGACACTTGTGCTGCTCAATATTTTTGTGCAAGTATCACATCACTTTTTTCAGGATTCTTTGATGAACAGAAAGTTAAAAAGTTAAAAGAACAGCATTTATTTGAAAAGTAAAACGTTTGTAATGTTATATCTTTACTGTCACTTTTGAACAATTTAATGCATCCTTTGTGAAGTATTAATTTCTTAAAAAACATAATGACCCCAATCTTTTGAATGGTACTGTATATCATAATACTAATATAATATTTTTCTAACGTTTTGATGTTTGTTCAATTTACTTCATTAAATAAGCTAATACAACAATTTAAATTCATAACAATTTCACACAATATTTCAATATTTCACACTATTTTTTGTGCACAATCCACTCAAGTTTACGTGCTTGTCATCTTAAAATAAAATAAAATAAAACAATAAACAAACAAACAAATGTTTTTGTCCAACTCTGGTTTACTAGATCACTTTATGAATGTAGATGATTTCACTTATTCAGGTCATTTATAATACGTTTTTACATAAACAGCAAACTGCTATATTTTTTCTAAAAAGCGATGCTGTATATTTTTTTTAACTGAACTAGTAGTTCCGAGGTCTGTGATGTCCAGAAATAACGTATAAGTACAGTGTATTTGAGCCAGAGCTGAAATTCTCAAATTGACCCACTGCCTAAATGTCACCGTGTTGACTTCCTCTGAACAGTGACTGCGTTTGCTAGACCTGTTTCCCTGCCAACTGAATGTGTTGAAATTCAGGAGAGCATTGTCAGCCCCCCCCTGTCCTCCTCCTTTTTTCCATCGGAGAATAAGTAAGATTTATGGTGTCAGTCCCTGTAATCTGACCGGCATGAAAAACAGATGCTCTATCTTCCTTTTCATCTCTCTTTGCTACCCTCTATTTGTCCATCCTTCCTTCATTCCTGGCCACTTTATGGCTATCTTTGTTCCGTTATGACATATAAATCCTGCTCTATAATGAAATACAAGGGCATGAAATATAACATAATTACAGAAATGTGGTGTATTAAAAAGCGATCTAACGTGACGATCTTAATTCACCACAAAGCAGAGGGATTACTCGTACTGCAGCACAGAATTAGCTCTGTCTCACTCTCCTGTTTCTTTGTTCGAAGGAATAATTTAATTATTGGGGCCAATTTTTGTGGCGTGCTCCTTTCATGCTCTGCAGTGTTCTCAGAGCATTGTTGCATGCAATTCTTTTCATAGCTACCCTCTTCGTAACTGGGTTTAATTCACAGTCAATGTATGTGCTCAGGAACATGGGAAGAAAAACATCCTTATTATTTCTCCAATGTTAGCCTGGAGCTACACATAAACATTCCCACATAATTCACTTGTCCAAAGCACTCATGTTCAGTTTGTTGATTTGAGATGAATGCTGGAGAGACTGTATGTGTTTGACGGGGTTGGGAAGGCTTATTTTATCATAAGCCTTTTATCAGATACTACAGCTGGAAGCACCATGCCCATTCAGATGTGAGCCTTAAGTTGCTGTAAAGACCTGATCACATCAAGGACGATAACTATAACAATAAATATACCTATAAAGTTTTAATAATCACTTTAATTCTATAAGAAAAGGGAAGTCCACATTACAGCTATAAAGACATATAATGACAGAGGAACGCTTCCTTCGGAATTACTTTCAGAATGATTTTTCCAGCTGTTTATCATGTGTTGGTATGGATGCTAATATACTGAAGTTATTATTATAGCTATTATTCTTGGTATTAACAGGCCTTAAAGGAATAGTTCACCCAAAAATTAAAATTTGCTTAAAGTTTACTCACCCTTAAGACATCCAATATGTAGATGAGTTTGCAGCTTCATCTGAACAAATTTAGTGAAATTTAGCATTACATGACTTGCTCATCAATGGATCCTCTGCAGTGAATGGGTGCCGTCAGCATGAGAGTCCAAACAGCTGATAAAAACATCACAGTAATCCACATGACTACACCAATAAATAAATTCATCATTAAAGAGTTTTAACTTTAAACTGTCGCGTCTGGCCAAAATACGAGTCCATAATCCATAACATTTCCTCCAGTAAAAAATCCATCTCCTGTTGTCCTCACACATCAAAATCAACTGACTTATTTTTTTAGAACTGTTTGGACTGTTTTAGTTTGTACACAGTGCTTGATTTGTACATATTTTTCTCCTGATTCAGACAAGATTACTTTTTTTTTTTTTACTAGGGAAAGCAATTTTATGGATAGAGGACTTCAGCCAGAAACAATGGCTTGAAGTTAAAAATGTCTTTATGATGAATTTGTTCAAACACGCAGCTTTTTGCTTCACAAGACATTAATTAATGGACTGGAGTCTTGTGGATTATTGTGATGTTTTTATCAACTGTTTGGACTCTCATTCTGACGGCATTTTTTGGTGTCATGTTTGGGTGAACTATTCCTTTAAGTTATTCCTTTATTCCTTGTTTTTTTTTTTTTAAACCAAGCAATATATAAATGCAAAAAGTCACAAGTCCCCTTATAGTTTGAACTATGATAGAAGAGCATGGTTGAGGTGGCCTGCTGAACCTTACTGACTTTTTCATTTGAGAGCACTAACAAAAAAAGAGGCTGGAGAGTCATTAAGTGTACCCAAAAAGGAAAGAAAAAAAAAACAGGCGTAAATGCCCTTCAAGCTGAGACACTGTGCTAACAAGCAGGTTGAGAGAGCCAGTGACATGTCCCCTCATCTGGTCTGCTTTACTCCCAGCGGGAGGGAGATCCCGAGAACCAGTGAACAAGCTGAGCCAAGCTGTGACATTCTCCTCTCGCTCATTGGATTCGTCTTTAATTGGGTCCTTCTGGTTTAGTGAAAAAGATGGGGAAAAAAAATTCTGATATCACAATATAATAGAGATATAGAAAGAGGTGGAGCTGGTAAATGAACCGATTCATGAGACATAATGAAGAAGTCTTTGTTTCTCACAATTAAATCTGATCTTATTCATTTTTCCCTACTAACAATTTTGACAAGTCAAATTTCCTGTACCTCATGGTTCAGCATTCAAATTCATACTAATTTAAGCTAGTAAATCCATTTCACCCCAAAAGAGAAAAAAAGAAAAATAAACTTTTGCACAATCCTAATCAAGTCCAATTAAGACTAATTTTAGGACCAATTATGATAATGCTTTCATGATAATTAAGCGCATTTACCTTAATTCCTATTACCATTCAGCCCTTTTATTTTATTTTTTTCTTTCTTTTTATTATTTTATTTTTTAAATTCTCATTATCTCAAAGGTGCTTTACATAAAACTCTCATTACCGTAATAAAGTAAAATTACAGTCAAAAAATATATATACAGTATATTAATTATTTAAATCACATAAAACTCTCATTACCGTAATAAAGTAAAATTAGTCAAAAAAAATAATTTCTAAAATTTCTTCTTATTTCTTCTTATTTTAATGAATCTAATTTCTTCCACAGAATGTAACTACAAAATAACTTTCACTATATTTTGTGATTAAACTCAAAATGTAAAATTTAAAAAGTTTTGCAGCAAAATGAAAACTCAAAAAGTGTTCTGATAATCCCTTCCTGACACATAAACTCACACATAAAGAGATGCAAAAACTACCTCACTATCTTATTATAGGGTTCAGAGGTGCGCTGTGGTCTCAGGAGACCTATCAACGCTATACACTGATAGACTCCAGCAGTGTGTGTGTGTGAAAGAGATCAATGAGTAGAAAGAACCACTGAATGTGTGTATGTACACACACATGTGAGTATGCACTTGTGTAACCGTGTGCAAGTATTACAACATGAAGTCACTGAAAGTCAGCCAGAATTTGTTCTTTAATGAAGACATGTCTCATTGTCTCACTTCAATTTTACATCCTCCTCATCTCAGGAACAAAATTACAATGAGTTTAATGTCACTTCCAGCATGTCTTCTCACCATTTGCAATTACACAGATTATTGTACAAGCAATTTTGCCTTTAATAGACCTTACACGGCTTTGTTGGGCATCTAATGAACAAAGAAGACTAAAACTATCAACCTATTTGTTCAGTTTTTTTTTCCTTCTGAGTTTGCATATCAAGCTCAATTGGGTCTCATATGCACGGTAATCCTGGGAAAAAAGCTACTTCAAAAGTAATCAACATTATCATTACTCCTGGAGTCAGATTTCTGCATTTTGGAGTGGTGTTTTTATTTATGCATTTGAGTTCAGGGAAAAATGCTATTATAGTGTGGGCATGTGCAGGAAGGACAGAAACGTGCATGTGACCAAAAAAGAGGTGTCTTTACACAGTTTACATAGTTACTTTTTAAGATAATTTATGGGTTTCTTCAACTTTTGACATTGTTAAACTCCATTAAAACACACATTTCATACTTTCACAAGTTCACTCAATTTTTCTACAAATAATGTCCAAAAATGTCGTCTCTACGCATCACTAACACTGTCGTTTAAATAAAGTTAATAAATGTTATGTTAATAAATAAAGTAATAAAATAAATGTTAATAAATAAAGTTTATTAGAGAAAAAACTGTGCAGTTTGGTAAATATGATGCAACAACTGAATGGCAGACATAATTCATATTTTTAAATACAATATATATATATATATATATATATATATATATACACACTGTATATAGAGAGAGAGA
>NW_015640468.1:56515-58488 GCF_001515625.1 Sinocyclocheilus rhinocerous
ATATATATATATATATATATATATATATATACACACTGTATATACAGAGAGAGAGAGAGAGGCTAAGACCTCACAACTGTAAGTTTAAGTTTTTCATCAAAAATATGCAAACTTGCCTGTGTGTACTACTCTAGATTTAATGAGCTTGTAATGACCAGCAATATCATTTGGTGTAAGAATGCTTCAGCTTTATGTATGTCAGCTGTGCACAGTCATCAGAAGCTTGTATACATGTTTATTTGACAGCTTATGTGGTGTGTCCGTGTTGCACCCTATAAGCCATGGCAGCAGCTTATTACCTGTATAAAAGCACTCTTGCAATCCTTACTGCCAACATTAAGTCAGCAAAGCACACACGTTAATTGGATTTGACTGCTATGAGACAAGCTGCATATAATTTGAGCTTTCATTCTATGTGTGAAGAAAAGAGTGGATGCACAAAAAGCTGAGCCCCGATTGAATTTCACTTGGTAACTGCAGTGGTTTTCAGCTCACTCTATAAATTGATGTTGTCCTCAGATGAGCAACAAGGCCACCCCATCTGACTGGTTTAATTGGTGAAATATCAACAGTATGTTCCAGGGCCAGTCCTGTGTACTAAACTGAGCAGAAGCCATTTAAAAACGCACTATGGGTACACAAATGTGCTTCAGGTTTCAAAGATTGACTAGCTGTTTTTTGCTGATGGATTTTTATCAACATGTCATACAAGTCAAGGTCATTTGTATTGAATTTAAAGGGATAGTTCACCCTGCAAATAAAATTTGGTCATCATTTACTCAACCTAATTTTGTTCCAAACCTGTTTGACTTTCTTTCTTCTGTACAATACAAAAGAAGATATTTTGAAGAATGTGCACTTTTCTCCATGCAATTGCACTGAATGGGGAAAGTTAAGCCTCAACACAGACACAAAAACAACATAAAAACATTAGTATAAGTTGCCAAAGATAATCGCCATCTTCAGTGTTAACTTTTGAGGATCATATATAGATCTGTTTATGAAAACTGCACCAAATGATTCATTGAAAAGATCTGACTCAAAAGAATGATTCAAAGACAAATCAGACAATACTACTTCTCTCATTATGTAGAAATGGGCCAAATATCAAGATTTTCAGTGAATAATGACTTTAATTTCTTAAAAATCATCATGTTTTTGTTAAATAAAGCTATTGTATGATGGCATAAAATTGATAAGATGCACAACTCATATGAACTGCTTTATGTTCTTTTATTGTGATTTGTTCACACACATTCAATGCAGAAAATCCATTGGAGTGCAAGTGACGTACGGCTAAATTTCTCCAAATCTGTTCTGATGAAGAAACAAACTCATCTACATCTTGGACGGCCTGAGGGTGAGTACATTTTCAGCAAATTGACATTTTTTGGGTGAACTATTCCTTTAAGAAATTCAGTTTTTGAAAGTCATACGGGTTTGAAACAACATGAGGCTGAGTAAATAATGACAGAATTACATTTTCGGGTGAACTATCCCTTTAAAGTGTGGCACATTTTGTGCCATTGCTGCTTTGTGCAACAGTAGAAAAGGAGAACGTGAGAGACGGAAATAGAGACAATAAGATGAAGATAAGACTTTGAATAGTTTTGGTACCCGGTCGGTGGAGTTGAGGGAGACGAGCTTCTGAATAAAACATGGCAGTCGGTAGCAGGACTATATTTTAACTTTATAGGACAAATCCCCAGCCGCTCTCATGAATACCACACCTACAATCCACCCAGATCAATGGGTCAGATGGGAGGGCCTGGCAACCCTGGTGAATTTAAACGAGACAACTTTTTGCAGTTACCAAAAGCCAAGCAGTCAAGGTCAGACTCAGGGAGCCAACGGGGCAGACAGGGGCTGTGTGTGTGTGTGTGTGTGTGTGTGTGTGAGAATGTCAGACCTCTGTTTTCTCTGTTGGATGAATGGGGGGGGGGGGTCTAGATAGTTCCTAATGATTAGAAATC
>NW_015640468.1:60934-112650 GCF_001515625.1 Sinocyclocheilus rhinocerous
AATGGGGGGGGGGGGGTCTAGATAGTTCCTAATGATTAGAAATCTCAGTTAGTTCTAATACATCCTTTCCCACAGCTCTAGTGTTTGATTAGCATGTTACACGAATAGGATTGTTTGTATAAATCACATATTAGTGTCTTGTTTTCACATAATGCAACATCTACAATTAGGTTAATTGAACATTTCTTCAAGGTTACAGAGACACTTCCTCACTTACTTAAATCACTTCCTCCAGGGGGGAAAAAAAACCTCATGGAAAATCCAAAGGGTAATTATGAGATAAAGTTTAAAATAATAAATTAAGTCACACCGTGAGATATAATGTCACAAGATATAAAGTTGCATGGTTTGATATTGTTACAATTTGTGAGATTGTAAAATCACAATATAAGATATCAAGTTGCAATTATGGGAAACAAAGATTTAATCATGTAAAGCCTCACTGAGAAATATAAACTCATATTTTTCTCTAAGGTGGATAAAGGCTTTCATAAAAAGAGCATTATAAGATTTTATGTGGTTTTTAGCTGGTTGTTTGTGAGCATTAATTAGTCCAGTCTTGTTTTAGGTGGTAATTAGAGCAAAGCTTATCTACAGCTTAAGGATGGGTACTGAAAAAGTTTTAACGATTTGATTTGATTCTAAAACACAAGCTCTCGATTCCATTTGATTCCAGCCTTCAGTCGGTAAATTCAAGCTTGATTTATTTGGACATATTTCAAGTAATTATGTCAGAACAAAAATATCTCTCAACTAATTCTGTAAACAATAATATTAAAGGTTAAAATTAACAACAGAGGCCAACAATTATTAAATTCAATTGCTATTTATTTTTAGATATAATAACAAACACTCAAATAAATAAGTGTATGAGCGTTGTATACAAACATTTATATTGCATGTCACGATCTCACTGCAATCCAGTTTTAATATAAACTTTCTATTGATATAATTATATTTACACTCAGAGCCAATCCTAGACTTCTGGGGGCCCTAAGCAGAACTTTGCCGGTGGGAGTGGGGGGTTGGGGGGTAGAAAGGGCGACAGCGCACCGCATTAAGGAAAGGAACATTCATGTTTTCATAACTGCTGGCCAAAATCAAAAATAAACAAAAATTTTATAATCTTTGAGAGCAAGGGGGGCCCCTGGTGTTTCGGGAGCCCTACGCAACATGCGGACTTTGCATATAGGGAGGATCGGCTCTGTTTTTACTCCTATATATAGTTAAAATATAAACATTTAAATGGTGAAACAGCTGTCATAGAAACTTTTTTTCATGACAGGTTTATTAATTAAATAATACGTCACCAACAGATAAAAATATAATGAATATATAATATAGTACACATATTTATATGAAATATGATTTTCGAAAGAAAGACCTGGGTGTTATATTAGACAGCAACTTATCTTTCGCAAATCATATTTCATACGTTACAAAAACAGCCTTCTTCCATCTCAGAAACATTGCTAAACTACAGAACATGTTATCTGTTTCTGATGCAGAAAAGCTAGGTTTTGCATTCATGACCTCTCGACTAGATTACTGTAATGCACTACTAGCTGGTTGTCCTGCAGCTTCAATAAACAAGCTACAGTTAGTCCAAAATGCATTTGCTAGAGTTTTTACCAGGTCAAAAAAATATGATCATATTACAATAATTTTATCATCTCTACACTGGTTACCTATTAAGTTCCATATTGATTTCAAAATATTGCTACTGACCCATAAGGCACTAAATGGTTTAGCTCCTGTATATTTAACTGATCTTCTTGTGCCCTATAATCCATCACGCTCTTTAAGGTCACAAAACTCTGGACTTTTAGTAGTACCTAGGATATCTAAGTCCACTAAAGGAGGGAAATCATTTTCCCATCTGGCTCCCAAACTCTGGAATAGTCTTCCTGATAATGTCCGGGGCTCAAACACACTTGCTCTGTTTAAATCTAGATTAAAGATTCTCTTCTCAAGATTCTCATCTCTTCAGCCAAGCATTCACATAATGAATCTCAATCTCACCCTTGTTCCCATTTAGATCAGATAAAAGTCACAAACATATTTTTGGCTTGAAATGTTATGAACAGCAGCTGCGCTAATTCTTTTCTATCTGCCTTTCTGTTCCTACCCCGGGATGCCCATCTCGAGGTAACTAGAGATTACACCAACTACAGTGTGGATCCAGCCTCATAGAAAGACTTCACATGAGATGGTGCTGACCCCTGCGAGGACCCCAGATGACGCCAACTTGAATCGATATGCACAGCTGCCAAATTTTCTCTATATTGTAATCATTATGATCACACTCGCAATAATAGCTTAAATGAGCTACTGCCTGAAATTAATTCATGTTAGCTAACTGTATGATTCTATTATCTTGAACTGTTAATTTGTGAAATTAACATTACTTGGACACTGATAACAGATCACTCTAAATTGTAATGTAGACAAATGCCTTTTCTGTAAAGCTGCTTTGAAACAATGTGTATTGTGAAAAGCGCTATACAAATAAATTTGAATTTAATTGAATTTATGAAAATGCTCTCCTGCTCCTCTCTAGAACTAACTAATAAATGATGGACACTGAATTAATTTCCTCAAGTAAATATAGCATTATGTGATGTTGTACAAGTTGTTTTATTTACGCCCTTCAACAGCTGAAACATGGTAAACCATTTTCTCTGAAAAAATAAAAATAGCAGCATTATAAACTGGTTGACCATCTTGACTGCTTAAGGGCTGGTATGTCATGTTTTTTTTTTTCAGGATTCATGTAGGTTTTGGGTTAATACACTGAGAAGAAGATCATGTTGAATACAGAAAACTTTGGGGGAAGCATCCACATTGTTATGTGTAAGACATCAAGAACAGCTCTCCTCTCTTGTATCTTGACCATCTCCACAGGATCAGTCTCAGGTCATGATCTCAGCGTTGGCTTGTGCATTCAGGTCATGGCCTTAGGCCTTTCCAAACATCTCGGCATCGTTTTCCTGCCACCCTGGTTTGTTTTCCCCATGTTATTTTATATTGAATGCAACAAAGACATATCTTTCTACTTTCCCCTTTAAACCCTCTCCTCCTCCATATTTCCATTCTGCTCCTCACACACACAAAAGATTAAATTTTCTTCCTTTCAAGCTTTTCGGATACAAATGGCCCATTGTAGTCTAGAACCAGCAATTTATGCTTCACATTAAATAAGCAGTGATCTCATCCTTTACTGAATGAATTATAGATTAACTGATTAAATTATGGATTAAACGGACGGATAACAAGGTGGTTGAGAAACCGATGCCTTTCACATGTTAACACAGTGTTGAAAAAGTATGTGCCATGAGGAAGACAGCTTCTGAGCAGGCTCTGTGAGTTTAAACAGTCAGATCGAAGCCGGGCCTGTCACCTACGGCAGGGCTGCCTCCAATGGGACCTAACCTCCCTGCTTCTGCCCTCTGATCCATGCCACTGCTCCTCTTCCCTTTCAGCTCTCAGCTCTGTTTAAATCTATACTGTTGCAGCTCAACCAAGCTCAACCATCCTGCAAGAACCTGAACCACACACACTCACACTGGACATACAAGATTTGGTGGTAAACACTCAATAACAGAGAGCTCAGTGGGAAGCAACAAAAATCATATATTCTATCAGTAGATCTGCTGGTCTACAAACAGGAGCTTTTTCAATATTTCTTTTTCGAATTGCAAATTATATTTTTTAAACTGAAAATGCAGAAAATGTCTGCTACAGGAGTATAAAACTATATGTCTGACCACTGGTGCTTATTGGAAACATGAGAGATACAGTAACTCATGAATAAAAAACAGCATATTCCAATGCACTCAAGTGGTTAAAGATAATCATCCTTTAATAAATCTGGCTTAAATCATAAAAATGCTGATGGCCAACACATTTTGGCCAACATCAATTTTATGATTTAATTTTATGCTTTTCATTATTTTGAACTGATTTTTCTTAATTATTGAGTAGAACTCATTAACAAAATGACTTTTTTCCCTTCTATTTTATATATTTAATTTATTTTATAGTCTATAAAAGTAGGGATGGGAATCATATTCTCAAGTAAAAATATAAAACAAATATGTTTTTAAAATACTTTAAAGATAGATCAGCTTAGTGCTTTGGATTTCGTATATTTTAAATGTCAATCAATTTACTGTTGATATTTGTTTAAAACGTGAGTAGTACTGTTTTTTGTTTGTTTGTTTGTTTGTTTTAAAGAAATTGATACCGTTATTTGACAAAGGTGCGTTACATTGATCAAAAGTGCCAGTAAAGACATTTCTTATAAATATATGCTCTTTTGAACTTTAATATAAAACATAAAAATATATTTAAATAGAAAAGTTATTTTAAATTACAAAAACACAGGCTGTATACATTTATATCCATTCATTCATTTCAGAAACATTGCACTTGTCCACAATTAAAACTTCTTTAAAAAGTTGAAGACAAAGACATGATTGTATTGACTGTATAAACTCTACTCAGTGAAACATCAACTGAGTTCACTGAAAAACCGTCTAAAATGAATATGCCTTCTCAGTTGTGTTCTGATGTTCCAGCCACTAAACAGATCTGAAATTGCATCTGAAATCTCACTCAGTATCAGCAATGTTAATATTCTGCGTGTGTCTTGGTCTGGCATTCAGAGAGGTGCAACAGCGGAACAGGAGCTCTGCGGCGGGATCGCATTAGGAGGGGACCAGTGAGCTGTGTGGGCTGGAATAATTGCTGTCATTCTCTTTTCATCCTTTCACATATTCTGCCACAATTGGTCCACGCGCAAACACACACACATATACACATACGTGCTGTAACATCGTCTCTTGTTGCCTCTGGCGCGGCTGTCAGCTCCTTTTTCTTCAGTCCGTCACTCGAGATGCTGGCGAAAGCACGGTGTGAACACAAATAAATGCATAAATAAATAATCAAACAAACAAATGAGAACTAAATAGAGGGCAGATTTAGATGCTATGGCAGCAGATTCACTGAGGCCTTTTTCTCTCTCGCTGACTCTCGCTCTTTGACGGAGTGGAAAATCATTTCCTGTTTGGATTATTGGTGTGCTTTTGTATGCAGGAAACAGGATATGATTTTAGACAACATGAATTGTGTTGAGATCAAAGGATGAAACGGCTAAACTGCAGCTCTATTAAGCTTGAAGGAGTTTTGAATCAATGTGCATCGTTGCATCAAGTTGCTTAAGATTTCTGAAGTACTCACAGAAAATAATGGAGCACCTGATGCACAAGAGTGTTTTTGACCGACTTGCGCACACAGACAAACACTGATGAGTATGTGACAATGTTCGCTCTTATTTAAAAATGAAAAATCTCATTTAAGATGTTTGTGAATTGCACACCAGGATTTAGATGAACTGAGTATAAGAAATGTGTGTGAATAGGACATTATTTATCAGCGCTCGAGAGCCCTGTTCATTAACATTACCTGCGTTATGGCACATATGAACTCCATGGCTGCTCCAATTAACTACTGCACTTTATCATGCTAATTCAACTAGAGAGCAAGTGATCGAGAGGGAAGAAAGAGAGGAGGAGAGAGAGACTAATGGATTGGGCACTAGGGATTCATATTTCAGAGTTGTCATTGTGGAAAGAATGTGTGTCACAGCATGCTAAGAAATGTAATATGATACACTTGCATAGTCTAAATCAAAGCCTACGGGAAGAGGAGAGCAGGAAGAGAAGGAAAGAGGAAAGGAAAGGCTGTATAGTGAACACTACATAAACTAAGAACACAGATTATACAAAACAAATGTTTCTGTGTTTCGAAGTTGCTTCCACAATGCACACTATTCCATCTTTGCACCACAACTGTCAACTCAAAAACCAAACCACACCACAAAACTGGTGCATTTAAATGCCAAACCACATGCTATGCTTTCCAGAGAACATCCACAGCAAACTTTATATGTTTCCTAGCACATCTGTTCTAAAAAAGCAACAATCAGATTCAGTTTTTTTGCACTCTAGTGTCTGAATATGCAGTAGGGGTGGAAGGGGGTGTTTGTGTGATTGCACTAAGCTGGAAACACATGCTATCTTTACTGGTTATTAATGTGCAGCTGGCAGAACTGAACGTTGAGCCAAGAGAAAAATGACTTTCATGAGAGTGGACCATCACATCAGGGGCAGGAACTTGCTGCTCTGTGAAAGGCCATTTAACCATAAAAACAGAGAGTGGTGAACAGCCACAGCTTTTTAGTTGACATACTAGAGAGTGTTTTTGTGAGTTCAGCTTTATTCCTGCAGCTCAAAATATGCCAAATGTGTACAATGGCATTAGTAGTTTTGTCTGCAAACTATTGCTAAACAGACTTCAAGACAGGACAAAAACTTGAAAGTCCACTGTCCAATGCAAATGTCACTCATGATGCTCTTATATTTGTTACATTTGTTATGCATGCTTAAATTCATTAATTTTCTGAATTCTGAACAAAATCAGTGAAGACTACATTTTTCTTGACATGTGACTGCGTGATCTAGTTAACCAATGAAATCGGCTGTGGAGCAGGGTTCACAGTTAACTTAGAGTCCATTTAACATTAATCATGGTACATGCTTCTGCTATAGATTCTCAATAAAACATGACTTCAGTGAGACTCTATAGACTGTATGATATCCTATGCACAGATGCATGTAGATTAAAGCTGATCAAGTCAATTGAACGAAGATTGATCCTGGGTTATATTTTATACTTATTGAATAAAATATTGCACCAGTACTGTATTACTACATATTGTACTGTGTAAGTCTAAACACATTAAAATGTTTGTTTTAAGAAGGTTATTTTTTTCTTTTGATGCATCAATAGGAAATATCAATTTTAGGTTTCACAACATTCTTTTTGCAAATATTATAATAATCCAGTGAGACTGTTTTTATGAACAAGGAGTCCTACAAAAGGCAGATTGATCCTCACAGAGACCTGATCTTACCATCATCCAGTCAATCTGAGATTGCATGAAGAGACAGAAAGAATTTATACTAAAGTCTAAATTCATAACTGGTAAGTTCTCAAAGATACTTGCAACAACCTTAAAAACTACTTTAAAATTTATTTTTAAAGACAAAGTGTGGTTACACCAACTTATTATTTCATAGCAGTTTTTTTATATATAAAAATCATTCATGCATTATTTTTTAAATACAGCCCCTCTTAAACTACCGTTAAAAAGTTTGGGGTCAATAAGATTTTTTAAAGAAATTAATAATTTTATTCAGCAATGGGCACATTAAAATGATAAAAAGTAAAGACAGTAAAGACATTTATAATGTTACAAAAATATATATCTCAAATAAATTTAGAAATGTCTATTCATCAAAAAATCCTGAAATACACTGTTTTTAACACTGACAATTATCAGCATATTAGAATGATTTCTGATGGATCATGTAACACTGAAGGAGTAATGATGCTGAAAATTTTCATCACAATAAATTATGTTTTAAAATATATTAAAATAGATAACAGTTTTTTTTGTACTATTTTGAATCAAATAGTCTTGTGAAGTTAAGAGACAGCTTACAAAAAAAAAACAATCTTACAGACCCCAAACTGCCTATAATACTGTTTTTTGATGCAGCTTTGTAGGGTTGGAAGGGGGTGTTTGTGTGCTTCCCATGTAGTCTTAAATCAGTTACAAATGTGGGTGAGTTATTAGAAAGACAGATCTTGTTGGATTAATTTCAATATCGTGTTTCTTTATCATTGGAGTGTGTAATATTGTCATCTTCCACTTTATTTGTCTGTGATGCAGTTGTAATAATGAAGGCACTGGGCTAATCAATGCTAAAATCACTGCATGAGTGTGTGTGTGCGCGCACAAGTCAGCTCAGAGAACAGCCTCCTGCTGTGCTGACAAATCTGATCTGCCTCAATTACCGAGCGGCAGATCTATCTTCACATGACCCACACAACACATCATACTACACGCACACTGGACAGGAGACACACACAGGGGTGGAAATATCTTTCATCTTCACCTTTCTTCACTCATAAGGCTCGGCTGATTTTTTTCTCTTTTTCATCCCTTGTTCCACTCCTCTCCTCATTTCTGCCACGCGGTATTGAAATAGATGACAAATTCAGTCTCTGTCAGGCAGCCGAGGTACACCTGAGAGCCTTTCCACCGCTCTCACTGTATGTTTTTCAAAGTGGAAAATTTTGGTCTGGCATTCAGAGAGGTGCAACAGCGGAACAGGAGCTCTGCGGCGGGATCGCATTAGGAGGGGACCAGTGAGCTGTGTGGGCTGGAATAATTGCTGTCATTCTCTTTTCATCCTTTCACATATTCTGCCACAATTGGTCCACGCGCAAACACACACACATATACACATACGTGCTGTAACATCGTCTCTTGTTGCCTCTGGCGCGGCTGTCAGCTCCTTTTTCTTCAGTCCGTCACTCGAGATGCTGGCGAAAGCACAGTGTGAACACAAATAAATGCATAAATAAATAATCAAACAAACAAATGAGAACTAAGTAGAGGGCAGATTTAGATGCTATGACAGCAGATTCACTGAGGCCTTTCTCTCTCTCTGTCTCTCACTCTTTGACCGAGGGGAAAATCATTTCCTGTTTGGATTATTGGTGTGCTTTTGAATGCAGGAAACAGGATATGATTTTAGACAACATGAATTGTGTTGAGATCAAAGGATGAAACGGCTAAACTGCAGCTCTATTAAGCTTGAAGGAGTTTTGAATCAATGTGCATCGTTGCATCAAGTTGCTTAAGATTTCTGAAGTACTCACAGAAAATAATGGAGCACCTGATGCACAAGAGTGTTTTTGACTGACTTACACAGACAAACACTGATGAGTAAGTGACAATGTTCTCCCTTATTTAAAATCTCATTTAAGATGTTTGTGAATTGAATCACACTCAGTAGAAAAAATGTGTGTGAATAAGATTTTATTCATCAGCGCTCGAGAGCCCTGTTCCTTAACATTACCTGCGTTATGGCACATATGAACTCCATGGCTGCTCCAATTAACTACTGCACTTTATCATGCTAATTCAACTAGAGAGCAAGTGATCGAGAGGGAAGAAAGAGAGGAGGAGAGAGAGACTAATGGATTAGGCACTAGGGATTCATATTTCAGAGCTGTCATTGTGGAGAAAATGTGTGTCATAGCATGCTAAGAAATGTAATATGATACACTCGCATAGTCTAAATCAAAGCCTACGGGAAGAGGAGAGCAGGAAGAGAAGGAAAGAGGAAAGGAAAGGCTGTATAGTGAACACTACATAAACTAAGAACACAGATTATACAAAACAAATGTTTCTGTGTTTCGAAGTTGCTTCCACAATGCACACTATTCCATCTTTGCACCACAACTGTCAACTCAAAAACCAAACCACACCACAAAACTGGTGCATTTAAATGCCAAACCACATGCTATGCTTTCCAGAGAACATCCACAGCAAACTTTATATGTTTCCTAGCACATCTGTTCTAAAAAAGCAACAATCAGATTCAGTTTTTTTGCACTCTAGTGTCTGAATATGCAGTAGGGGTGGAAGGGGGTGTTTGTGTGATTGCACTAAGCTGGAAACACATGCTATCTTTACTGGTTATTAATGTGCAGCTGGCAGAACTGAACGTTGAGCCAAGAGAAAAATGACTTTCATGAGAGTGGACCATCACATCAGGGGCAGGAACTTACTGCTCTGTGAAAGGCCATTTAACCACAGAGTTAAAAACAGAAAGAGTGGTGAACAGTCACAGCTTTGTAGTTGACATACTAGTGAGTGTTTTTGTGAGTTCAACTTTATTCCTGCAGCTCAAAATGTGCCAAAAGTGTACAATGGCATCAGTAGTTTTGTCTGCAAACTAGCGCTAAACAGTACAGACGTCCAGAGAAGACCAAAACTTGAAAGCCCAGTGTCCAATGCAAATGACATTCACGATGCTCTCATATTCATTTGTTAGTGTTTGTCGTCATCATATCCATCCATTATTTTTCTGAATTCTGAACTAAATGTTAGTCAATTGTTTTCTTGACATGTGACTGTGTGATTTAGTTAACCATTGAAATCGGCTGCGTGGTGCGGTTAATTTAGAGTCCAATCAACATCAATCTTTGCTCCATTAAAATCAATGGTACATGTTTCTGCCATAGATTCTCAATAATGCACAACTTCAGCGGGACTCTATAGACCCTGCATCTATGATATCCTATGCACAGATGCATGTAGATTAAAGCTGATTAAGTTGATTGAATGAACAATGTGTTTGTGCTGGGTTATATTTTACACTTTTATACTACAATACTGAAACAAATATTGCACCAGTACTATAATGCTATAGAGTATAGAGTTTAAAAGTCTGGATGCATTAATAATGTTTGTTTTAAGAAGGTTATTTATTTATTTTGCTTTGGTGCATCAATAGGAAATATCAATTTCAGATTTCACAACATTCCTTTTGCAAATACTGTAATAATCCAGTTTTATGAACAAGGAGTCCTACAAAAGGCAGTATGATCCACACAGAGATCTGATTTTACCATCATGATACTAAAGTCTAAATCCATAGAATAACTGGCAGACTTTTTAAAGGCAAAGGGTGGTCACACCAAATTATTGATTTAATTTATTTAACAGAAGTTTAATAATAGAAAATTATTCATGCATTATTTTTTAAATAAATGCCCACTTTAAGAACCTAAAACCTTTCAAAGTACTGTACATACTATATACACTACCGTTCAAAATTTATGTATGTACGGATTGACTGATTGATTGATTGATTGAAATGAATACTTTTATTCAGCAATGGACACATTAAATTGAGCAAAATGACAGTAAATACACTTACAATGTAAATAAATGCTGTCTTTGAAAGAAACACTGCTTTAACATTGATAATAATCAGCATATTAAAATTATTTCTGAAGGATCAAACTCTACATAGTATTTTTATTTTTTTTAATGCATTTTTTTTAGGAGTGCGAGGTGGTGTGTGCTTCCCATGTAATCTTAAATCAGTTACAAATGTGGGTGGGTTATTAGAAAGACAGATCTAGTTGGATTAATTTCCATGTCGTGTTTCTTCATCATTGGATTGTGTTATATTGTCCTCTTCCACTTTCCTTGTCTCTGATGGAGTGGTAATGATGAAGGCACTGGGCTAATCAATGCTAAAATCACTGCAGAGATGTGTGTGTGTGTGTGTGTGTGCACGAAGTCAGCTCAAAGAACAGCATCCTGCTGTGCTGACAAATCTGATCTGCCTCAATTACCGAGTGGCAGATCTATCTTCACATGACCCACATAACACATCATATTACACACACACACTGGACAGGAGACACACACATAGGGGTGGAAATATCTTTCATCTTCACCTTCCTTCACTTATAAGGCTCGGCTGATTTTCTCTCTTTTTCATCCATCGTTCCATTCCTCTCCTCAGAGTCATTTCTGCCATGAGGTATTGAAATAGATGACAAATTCAGTCTCTGTAAGACAGCCGATGTACACCTGAGAGCCTTTCCACCGCTCTCACAGTATGTTTTTCAAAGTGGAATTTTTTCTCATAAAACTTCAGCTCTCTTAATTTGTCCCTTGATGCTCTCTCTCTCTTTCTCGATCTGTCCCAGAGGTCTGTCTCGCGCAGTTGAGCTACAGAGCTTTAGAGAAGCTATTAAACGTCCTTTTGTTCCAATTGATTAACAGGAAGGACACCATTAATTGAAAAATATGCAGCAAATTAAAATAAAGAGAGCGAGAGAAGACCGATACGGGCCAAGAAAGCTAATAATCTATAAATATGGATGGACGGCACCGCAGCTATGAATCATTTCCGATTATTTATGTTCAAAACCTGACTTGCGCAGAGGTCACTTGTAGATAACTGCATTTAAAAGGATTATTTCTACCCCTCATAACCCTATTAGCTCCATATACCGGCTCAAAGACAATGTGGCCTGTTAACCTAATTAAAACTAATTACTGATGAAATATTGATGTAAGGCAAAGCTGGGGCAACACTCTTGTCAACACAGCCTTGAGCTCTCTCTCTCCCTCTCTCTCTCTCTCTCTCTATCTATCTCTCTCGGTGGAGGCCATCTGTTGGAGGTGATTAATCGAGATTACAGTGACCCTCGGTGTGGGACTCACTTGAGCCGTGGTGGTATCGCGCTGTCTCGCTGTGCCGGGCTCTTCACGCTCCGCTTAATTCATGTCATCGGGCTCCAAAGATCAGCTCCTACAGGGGGGCTCATAACCTCCTTCAGGATGCGCGTCTGAGGAAAGGTCGGTAGCAGTACATCACCGCTCCTCATATGACATCCGACTGCCGGAGCGCTTGGCTCAGGGGGAAGCTCCCACACTGGCCCATGAGTGGATTAGCATTTTAGCTGAGGTGACTCTCTCAGTACAATGGCTTTTGGATCCCATGTTCCCCTCTGCAGTTTTCGCCTGGAGCTGTTTGAAATGAATTACTGCTACTGGCGGCCAGATTTCTGATGATGTGTATCCAGGACTTTAATGATTAAATGATTCACTGGAGTGAAGAACAGGTTTATTCTTATTACACAATCACTCAGAAAGTACAGGTCCTTCAATGTCAAGACACTGGCCTACGTCAGAGGACAGCTTAACGTGGGCAGTGATTTTGCAGGTGGGACATGTTAATGGATCAACATATGATCTTCCTCAAAAGTTAGAGGAAAATGATAGGTTGAGATAAATGCAAATCACAATCAAGTCAAGCTTGATAGGAATGTAGATCCAGATAGATAGATAGATAGATAGATAGATAGATTCTCAAAATCAAAAGATTTCTTTTGAGTCTTTTGTTTTTAACTCAAGTGTTATAAAAAAGTTATGACAAATCATCTTTTGGATTAAAAAAGTTTCAAATACAAACAGAAAATAATTAAATGAGATATTTCATGTATAAAGTACTTTTTAGCTTTTTCGAGAATTCCCTATAGATTATGCAATAACAAGAATGAATAAATACATACAAAATTAATATCATATTAATATCATTATATACGGTTTTGGTCACTGAGCCCACTTAAACAGGCACACAGTTTCTACTGCTTCCTCACCATCTCTGCAGAAAAACAGTTCCTGAGAACGCAATCTCCAGATGATCTTGCAAAGACCGAACTCTTCATCTTCAGCCAGAATATATCAACTGACCTCAACATCACTACACAGTTAGATTTGACAACACTAATGCCATCAGCCAGGAACCTGGAAGGAGTGTTAGACAGCGAATTCACTACCTAAAAGAGACACCCTTTTAAGAAAAGTGAGAAAAGTCAAATCTGGATTATCAAATGAAGAAATATCTGTGGATATAATGTTTAGTATTATTGACAGTTGATAGCTAAAGCAGTGTTCAGGTGAAAAAGCAGCCCTGTCTGAGTAGTGATGCAGCTGTCTGATTTCCTCTTTAATGTGCTGATTCATGAAATGATCGGCAAAAGAACAGCATTTATCAAAGGATTGAAAACCTATGAAAGGACATGGAGTGGAGTTTAATTAGATGTTTGCCTGGGAGGCAGAGGTAACGGCTGGAAGTCATCCAGCTACAACACCTTTTAAACTCAAATGTTCAGCTTTGCTTTGAATTAGATAATAAGTATATACATTAGGTATATATGTGCTTTTGACACCACATTAAAGAGCATCAAAACAACATGTATTATTTGAATTTCGTGATTAAATTTGAGTAGTCCAGACTTTGTTTTCTAGCAAAAGTAACACAACACAAAGCTTGCTGTAATTTCTGGATAGCAGGTGCTCTACAAGTAATGTTTAGTGAAGTTTTGTTCATGCATCAACAGAAAACAGCACAGACTAAACAATGATCTTGAGATTTAAAAATCATATTGGTTCATCAAAATGAAGATTGTTTAAAATTGATGAATTGATAATGTCAACCCAGGCCTAGGAGTTAGGACTGTTAACTAATTTACTTGCTAATTTAGTACACTAAATGCATAAAAAGTACTGCATTAACACAAGATTTACACACATTAACACTTAACACCATGTTATTTAAACCAGACAAAATTCCATGATATGTAACTTTCCCAGCTTCAGGACCAGTGTTTCTCAGCCATTAAAATCTGTAAAACAATTTAAAAGTGACTTTTAATCAATTGAGTGCATTCTTGCTTAATAAATGTATTAATTTCCTTAAAAAATTTGTACAATTATATAAAATGATAATGCATTATGTCAAGATTAGCACAAATTAACAAGTTATACAACTTAACTAGTACAAGTAAAGTTAAGTCTGTAATGCATAATTTTGTCTCCTGCAATAAGCTGGGGGCTTTTATCAGCAATTACTGATATATGCAAATAATGTGATTAAATAATAAGCATATTATGTAATTACATCTTAAAATAATCTGAATAACATCTGTAATTGAACAGTCCTAGAAGCCTATTTACATATAAAATGTTACCGTCAAGACCTCAGCTCAACTCCAGCGATTTAGCACATGAAAAACCAGCAAACAGAGAATGGGTGCCTCTTCAGCATCCAAAACACAAAAATTGAGAGAAATCCTTCTGCCTGGTCATGCATGACTCCCTGAGCTCCTCCACTTGAGACCTCGTCTGGAGCTAAGCGATAGCCAAACCACTCACTCTGCCCTAAAGAGTCTGGAGCAAGAGCCTCATACTTGCCAAAACTCTCCCGTTAGACCTCAAATACCACAACCACGTGCCAGACAATTACATGGTGAACCAACAAGCAGCAAGTGGCACAGGAACCTTGTATATCAGAGTCAAAAGCTCTGCCAAATGATTAGTGAGGGGACAGTGAAGTGTGACAGCAAGCACTAGAGCATTGAATCCCAGCTGTTGAAGACTTTTGAAGTCCCTCAGATGGTCAAACAGGGTCTCAGATGAGAGGGCACAGGAGGGTGATTAATTAATACACCATCACAGGTGTTGTATTTCACTAATACCTCATCAAAAATGCAAATATGTTGAGGCATCATATGTTGGATTACCTATAAATGAGGTGTTGATTACTTAGATGATGTTAAATTATTATGCAACCTTATGGAAAACTATTGGAGACAGAGAACATATCGTAGAGAATTCATAAGGAATGAAGTGACTGCAGCAAATTGATTCCGTTATTGCATGGACAAATGGACAACAAGCATTATTGATTTCAGAAATGTAAGAAGTACTCGTCAAGATAGAAGGAAATTGATCTGCTGTATTTAGACAAATGTAAACATTTTAACATATTTCAGCCCTCTTAACCTTTAAGTGAGAGTTTCAGTGACGTATCTAATTGCTATATATTTATTATATTGACATGCTAATTAACAGACCCGTTGATGTTTGTGTAGATCCCAGCTGGAGACTGCTTATTTACATTGATTTTTCCTTATGATGAATAATTATTGCACAAGAAATGAGGTAATGATTGATGGTGTATTCATTTGTACACACACACACACGCACACGCACGCACGCACACACACACACACACACACACACGCACACGCACACAAATGCTCTAAAAAATAATTTAAAATTACTAATTTAAAATAACATTCTTTGAAAATTGACTATTTCAAGCCAATTCGATTCAAGCATAATTGCAATAAAATAATGAAATTTAATTATTCTGGAATTCCTCAATAGCACATATTTGAAGAAATAGCAGAGCACCTCTGAATACTCTTCTGCACAGTCAAGGCTGCATGGTGTTCTTAATCATAGAAAAATAATAAAGCATCACATCAATACGCACATTTCCTTCCTGCAAGCTTTCCTTAAAACTATTTCCGTCTGCACTGATTGTTCTGATTGATCATGATTATAAGAGATGAATGTTTTTTGAATCACAACGGTTATTAGGTTTTGGCGAGTTATTAAATGTGAACTTAAGGACAGATGTGATTTAAGAGCCTTAGTTCCTGTAAATTAATTTTTAATTACGGCTAATTTAGATTTAAAACTAAATGCATTTAATCAACCAACATAAAAAATTAGATCGCCTAAAAACATGCAATTACAGTATTTTATTAAAGTTTAATTTTCTGATTAATCAAGTACCAGTCAAAAAATCTAATTCATTTATCACATGACAAGTGTTCATACCTATTTTTATTTGACAATTTTTTTTAAATTAATGAATATTATGTTAAAATCTACACTCACAGGAAAAAAAGTACAGGGGCGCTACCCTTTCAAAAGGCACAACTTTGTAGCTTGTTTACCTCTAAAGTGTACATATTAGTACATTAACTCTTTCCCCACCATTGATGGCATTTTCCATCATTTACGACACAAAACGTCCCTGCCATTGATGGTTTTACAGCAATCCGTGTTTTCACTGTTATACGGACCAGTAGGTGGTGCTGTTATGGATCTTCTGAAATGGTACAGCACTTCCGGATCCAAAACAAGTGAAGAAGATATGTGTAAACCAGACGGAGTTAATAGAAGTTGTTTACGCACAAATAGGATCACCAAATGACCACCAACAGCATTTAAATAAATAAATAATAATAATAAAAAAAAACTAATGTTACCAAGAAAAATGTTGGCGCCCGTGAAGAGGAAAACAAGACTTGGAGGTGTTGATGGACTTGGACTCTAATAATTCATGTTTTGATCATCATTCTGAATCTGATCCAGACGAAGTCTTTGACCCAAATCCAATTTTCTCAGCTTTTTGTATGATTCTTTTTTCTTTCAATGGAACTTAAAAACATTCAAGTGTTGATAAAAAAAGCTAGAAACCAGAGGCTCTGTTCTTTAAATATAATAAAGAGTTAATATTAGGCACTTTTTAGTACCTTTTGAAAGGACACTGCCCCAGTGCCAACTATTGTGTCGTTTTTTTCAGAGAGTGTAGAATGCAAATGATTGAAGCTTATTAAAAATAATTGTAGTTGTAATTTTAAATATTTGATTCTGGTCACTCGTGTCTTCAAGATTTTTACTGGACCATTGCTTTTTAAAACATGAAATTATGCTAAACCGAAAAATGGTCATGACACAATCCAGACGGTTCATTTTACATTATATCAAAGGCGCCTAAAAAGCATGAACGCCTGCCTCTTTTATCTGTCCGTCCCAGAACTCCCAGAAGAGACCCAGCGCCTCCCTGAGAGACAGCAGAAATGACGATGTTCTCACCATAGCCAGTGGCACGATGCCAACTAGGTCTTTCTGTGCCAGGTGGATGTGCGTCTCAGTTTCCTCGTTGCCGGCCCTGATGCCCGGGTATTCCACTGCCCAGGAAATGGACCTGCTGCCTACCGTACTTCCGACACCGTCCACCTCCAGATCCACCTGAACCACCCTCTGCCAGCCCGGCTCCACGCTAAAGTAAGAGAGAGAGAGACAGACACCAATAAGTGCTTTGAAATGGACAGTTTTCTAATAGTCCATGCCGTGATTTTGAGAGAGAGGTCACAAGGTCAAGAACCACGCTGAGAATTTTCCATTTTTTTTTATATTCAAAAACAATGCAACCGACACATGCGACCACATAGAGACAGTTGAAAATAACAGTTCGTGTGATGTAACAAGTCTCCAGAGGAAGCAGGTTTGAAGCCACGTCAAGTCACTTAGAGTTTACCGTCACGAGTCGATCGAGGAACAAGGAGACACGCAAGTGAGAGACATCAGAGCTGCTGAGTGCAATGACACAGCTCTCAGCGATTACCGCACCGCAACACATTAAAAGAAGGATAGAGAGGAGAAGCCCAACAGAGGGGAAAAGTAAGGTAGGAGGTATAAGAAAGGAAGTGATATGGAGAGACAGGGAACAGATGGAGGTAGACACATACAGAGACTACAACTGACAGGAACAGAAGAATGAACGAGAGAGAGAGAGAGAGAGAGAGAGAGAGAGCGAGAGCAAGAAAAAGAAACAAAGCCACAGAATCTTCATTTTCTGCCTGAGGTGGTGATCACCTTGCCTCAAATTGCATGCAGAGTTGAAGAACAACAACACTGTTTCTAATGTTTTTCTTGGCTTTACATCAGTGAACTTTAAAAAAAAATGGCCAGGATAGATCCAAATACCAGAAGCTTCTCTGAAATTTTAGTTTGTCAAGTTACAAGCTACTATTAATTTTGCGTTGAGTTGAGCTACTGCTCTGAAAAAGTGAAGCTTTGCTACAAGCTACAAAAAATACACTGAGGACATGTACAAGGGCAATATTCATAAGAAAACTAACAACTCTCTAATAACTATGCAATAAACTAACGGCTTCTGAAAGTTGCAATTTGTGGTCAGTTTGTGTGAACAGTAAATGTACATTTTGGGCCAACTTTTTCCACTGAAGCACTGAAGTAGGCTAATTACACATTTACTTAGTTGTTACCAAAATTCTCTCTATTTTGTTGTGGATCATTAAACTAATATGCTGCCTCAGAAGTCTGTCCTAAATCAGTTTCGGGAGGTACCTTCATGCGCAAACGTTGCCTACAAAGCGAGGCAACAGGTCAGCTGCTTAAGCTTTCGGACACAGACTATAATTCAGGCTTTTTTTTCCTTAAACAAAACAGTGAGGTTTTGAATGAATGAACAATCCCAGTTAGGCTCACAGTATCAAAACTGAAGAGGTGAATCTTTCCTAAGCAACAACAAAAATCCTTTTTACATAAAGGCCCCTATATACTCACAGTGAAGTTCTTTTTCGTTCTTTGTTTAGGGGTAAAACGAAGTTCGAAATACGTGAGCAGCAATATACTGTTAGCGAAAATCCCAACGGCGCCCACACTGCTGAAAGCATTGCTTAGATGAATATGTAAATATGTGCTGCATGCTTTCCTTTTAGTAACAAAATAAACACCACAAAAATGAGAAAACAGCATGCATATTTTATATAAAGCATAAGAAAAGTGTCTGATCATAGCAACATGGGTATGTTAGCAGGGGTGTGAAGTAACGAATTACAAATACTCACGTTACAGTAATTTAAGTATTTTTTATCAGTAATTGTACTTTTTTGAGTAGTTTAAAAATTTTGTACTTTTACTTTTACTTGAGTGTATTTTAAGTGATGTATCGGTACTTTTACTCCGCTATTTTCCTTCGTTTGTGGTCGTTACATGCTTATTTTTATGTTATTTTTATCCATCAACGTGGTTGGATAGATAGTAATAGGTCTCGTGACTTTCGTCAAATCAAATTGTGCATAGAAAACTTTAACCGCCAACTGTTTATCATGGCTGCTGGAAGCGCATTCTTCAAGCATCAATTCAGTCGCATCTTCCTCTAACTTAATATGTTAAGGTAAATTTCGGATTTCTGCTTACTAAATGATTTGTATATAGGCTATGCTTGCCTATCTACACGGCCTGAAATTTGGTGTGAGGTTGCGGGTATTGCGTACAGTGTTAAGTGTAGTACCACGCAAGTACCACGTTCGGTAAATTCCCACTCACTTATGAGACGCGCGATCTGTGCTGCCTCTCTCGCGTGCGTTCTGCAGCGGTCACTTGGATAAGTTGTTGTTGCTTGTGGAACTTGTTGACTTTTGATGAGTTTGAGCGCGTGATGAGCGCTGTGAAAAAGTGTGTTGGAAACACAAACTGAGGACCAAATCTGCCCCTTACTCTTACTCAAGTAGTTTTTTTTGACAAGTACTTTTACTCTACTCGCACTACATTTTTTGGAAGGTAATGGTACTTTTACTTGAGAATATTTTTTCAGTACTCTTTCCACCACTGTATGTTAGTATGAACTCTGCAAAGTAGCACTCCAGTAAAGTCATGTCATGTTTATTTATGTCATTTAATTCAATAATAGGAGCGCACACCTCCTATTAAGTTATCGTCACAGACCAATGGTTGTATGAAGGTGTTTTGCAGCGGGAGCGATCTTTTCTGGAAAGTTCGCTTTGGCAAACCGTTTTGAACTCTCAAAATGAAAATAAAATTAACTTCGTTTTGGCATGATTTTGTTTGAAATGATGCCACATCAGTTCGTTCTTCGATATCGTTTGAAGTACCGTATTGACCCGAATATAAGACGATGTTTTTTTCTTGGAAATACAAAGGTACATCTGGAAAAAGGGGGGTCGTCTTATAATAAGGGTCGTCTTATATTCGGGCCAATACGGTATATTGGGGCCTTAACTGAGTCAAAACATAGCACATGTACTGTACAGGAACTGAACTGATTCAATAAAATGAATGGGACTTTACAATGAGAGAGAGAGAGGATTGTCTGAATAATGATCATTTAGAGATAATCTGACTTTCTTATGAGAGAGATGACTGTCCAAATGAACTGACTTACTAGAGTGAATCAGATTTTTTTAATGCTACATACAGAAAAGGATGGTCTGAATGGACTTTCCAATGCTACTTATGAGAGAAAGGACTGTCTAAATGAACTGACTCACTAGAATAAATGCTGCATACAGGAGAGGACTGTCTAAATAAACAGATTCACTAGAATGAGTCAGACTTTCCATTGCTACCAATAAGGGACTGATCCTTTTGAACAAACCAGTTCACTACAATGAGTAAAACTGTCCAATGCTACATATGAGGGACAGAACCATCTGAATGAACCAATTCACTACAATGAGTCAGATTTTTCAATGCTACCCCAGAGTGCAGCAGATGGAAGCGGGCCGAGGGGTAAGTCTCCGGCAGGCGAGAATCTAACCGGAACTGGCCCGAGTGTATTTTGCTATCTGGGACATCAGAACTAACATATTCACCATAATGAATCAAACTTTCCAATGCTACATATGAGGGACACAACTATCTGAATGAACCAATTCACTACAATGATTCAGGCTTTCCACTGTTACATATGAAGGACAGAACCATTTGACCAAACCAATTCACTGCAATGATTCAGGCTTTCCACTGTTACATATGAAGGACAGAACCATTTGACCAAACCAATTCACTACAATGATTCAGGCTTTCCACTGTTACATATGAAGGACAGAACCATTTGACCAAACCAATTCACTGCAATGAGTCAGGCTTTCCAATGCTACATATGAGGGACAGAAACATCTGAACCAATGGATTCAATACAATAAATCATTACTACGAATCAGACTTTCCAAATGTCACATCGGAACAAACAGATTCACTTTTTAATGTAAATGTTACTAACAGGTTTGTAAAAACAAGCATGCAGCATGTCAAATAATATTTTTGACTATAATAAAGCCAATTAGTTTACGCATCTACACAAAGCCCATTTTTGACAAAACAAGAGTAGGCAGGCTGTAGACATGTTCTTTTTATACTAAGAAGAAACAGGGACACATGAATAGCAGAAGCGTCTACTCTCAGAGCGCATATTAGTTTCATGATTACACATTTACAGAAAGAGTGAAAATGAAAACAGCACCCCAAATCCAGTTTCATTTCGACAACTCTATCTCTCGAGAGCATCTTTCATACAAATTATAATCCTCTCCTCGAACAGCAAGAGAGTCAGACACTGAGTTTGAAAAGAAACATCCCAGTTGTGAATCAACAACCCAATTTTCCTGACAAAACAGAGGAGCACTGAATGGCAAATGAAAATAGAGAAAGCGCTTTTAATTTCAGGAACACTGACACTGCTCGTTTCACTGGTCCCATGGCACACACGTCCTCAAAGTTTCACAACAGCCTGTCAAAACAGATGTCGAGCTGTTCTGAGGACCGACACAATAGGAAAGTCAGAATCGGAGGCCCAAAGAAGACAACAGATCCAACAGTGATTGTCTTGCAAATCAACACTAGTTACTTTTGATTATAATGCGGTTTATAATGAGGTTTATTTCTTTTAAAGGTGCACTTTCATCTTTTGTTTGTTGTGCTGTCAATACCACACTCATCTTGACCTTATACTGACACCTAGAGGTGTGGATGCAGCCAGTGTTGTTATTATTATACTATTATAGTATTTATATGTATTTTTAATTAGATTTTATTTTTATATTTCAGTTTAGTTTAGTTTTTAGTAATATTTTTATTTAATAATTTTCTTCATGTTTATTAGATTTTTTTTTATATACCTTTTAACTTAATTTTTTATTTCAGTTTTAGTTTCAACAATTTCAACTTAAACATTTTATTTCCGTTTGTTGCCAAGGCAGCATTTCTATTTTTTCAGCTTTATTTCAATTAAAGGGATATTTTACCCCAAAATGAACCAGTTTTCAGAAAAGAACCAGACTTCTCTGTTGCCTGAGGCTACGAGTTACAGGTAGCAATGTTGTAAATAATGTTCAGTTTCTTACACAGACAGATCAGTTAGCTTCATAAGACCTCAATATATCGTCAGGAGCAACGGGTATTAATTTTGTGTTCCTTGATATGCTCAAAAATGGGCAGCAGCTGACTTGCATTTTATGAATCACCAAGGACCACAGTTTCAGCTACAATTCTTCTTTATTGTTCTGCTGAAGAAAAAAGTCACCAACATCTCGGATGGCCTGGGGGTGAGTAAATTAACGGTAAATTTTAATTTTGGGGTAAACTATCCCTTTAACTATATTATTATTATTATTGAAGTAAAAACAATGTGACACACCTTTAAACTTGCCCATTAGTTTGTAAAAAACAAAAGGAAAACATGTTTAAAAATGTTTAACAAATACAACTTTCACACTGCATTGGAAAATATAACTGTAGCACCTAAACATTTCACGTTACCATAAGACTGGCTTGATTTCACATATTGCAAAAAACAGCATCTGAATCATCATAAACAGTGAGTATCCTTGAGCAAATTTTGCAGTGCCCCTCTCTCTTTGAAGTCCATGTGCAGGAATACAGTTCATGTGCGAGAGGGAGCCAGAGAAAATTAGAGAGAGGAAGACAGAAAGTGTCTTTGGGGATTTGCAGAGATATGAAAGCTGCTCCGGCAGGTACAGCAGCAGGAAAGGGATGACAGAATAGAGGGTGACAGCAGTCTTTGGGGAGCGACAGCAAAGGAGCGATAGTGAGCGAGGAGAGAAGAGAGAGAATAAAAAGAGAGATAGGCACTGAGCACATTTAAAACCGTCCCACAACTCTGGCAGTTTTGCTTTTCTTGGGGAGAAAAAAAAAAATGATTAAAAGAATTGGTGTGAGAAAAAAGCTATTGGAAATGCAAGTGTGACAGAAAATATTGCTTGACTATTTGTAGTCATACAATATCTTGTGTTAAACTTATTATAGACAAGAGAAGAAATGGTCAACAGTCACAAATAATAGAAGGAGAGCAATGGAAGGAAGGAAAACAAATAAACAAAAAAAGTGTAAGGAGCAAGATAGAAAGTTGGATTCTATTTTGATCAACATTTCAATTCGACAATTCAAAGAACTCTTCACACACACACACACACACACACACACGCACACTCACACACACACACACACACACACGCACACTCACACACACACACACACACACACGCACACTCACACACACACACACACACACACGCACACTCACACACACACACACACACACACGCACACTCACACACACACACACACACACACCTGAAATACAAATAACATTATTTCTAGCAAAAATCTATAAAAAGTGAACCAGTCATCTACTGGTTGGACAAAGAGATAAAAACAAACATAATTTATAATAGAAATCTATGAGGAAAAGTAATACATCAAATGCATTAAACTGATCAAAAGTGACAGTAAAGACATTTATAATGTTACAGAAAATTTATATTTCATATAAATGCTGTTCTTTTGAACTTTTATTCTTAAAATAATCATGACAAAAAACACTGTTTCAAAAAACTATATTAAACTTTTATAATAAGAAGAAATGTTTCTTGAGCAGCAAATCAGCATATTAGAATGATTTCTGAAGAATCATGTGACACTGAAGACTGGAGTAATGATGCTGAAAATTCAGCTTTGCATCACAGGAATAAATTACATTTGATAATATATTACAATAGAAAACAGTTATTTTAAATTGTAATAACATTTCAAAATATTACTATTTTTATTGTATTTTTGATCAAATAAATGCAGCCTTGGTAGGCAAAAGTGACTTCTTTCAAAAACACTAGAAAAATTAATAGACCCTGGACTTTCGAATGGTATAGTATAAGTGCTTTAACAAAAATAAATAAATAAATAAAAAATAAAAATTTCTGCTTTTAAACCTAACTGAAGTTCCATTACTGTGCATTACTGTAAACAAGTTTTGTTTTGTTTGTATCAATGATTTCCTGTGGTAATTGACAGCATGCCACAAATTATGTTGATGCAGCTTAAGCTGCAGTTAACCTTAAACACTAATGCACACAGGTGAATTTGTCACAATAAAGAATATGTTTAACTAGTTCATTGACATGATACTGTTTCTTTCTGTCAACAACGTAGCTTGAGTTTCATATTAGGCTGTGAGTGTTTCAGAACCATGGACAGAGACACAAGACAAGGACAACACGCTAAAACTTATTTTCTAGTGGTTAGTTAGTAGTAGAATAGAGTTTAGAACAATGCTCAGTAAAAGCAAATAGGTCTTATTCATGAATATGTACCCAAAAGAAAGACTGAACATTCATAAAACATGTCCTGTTAAACCATGTTCCTGAACACTGTGCAAATAGCCATTTGTCCCGATGGCATCATTTATTTGCAAGCGTTGTTTTAGCAGCTGATTCACTAAAGGAATTATGCAATCAGGTAATGTGCAGAAATGGAGGTTCTCACAAGGTTGTTTAAAATAAATATCTGCCTGCATGCCTACAATTTACTGCTGCCACAACTAGAAAATAATTGTTTAAAATAAAACCACATTTACAGCCAGTTTTCTGTGGGCTGAAACAGAGAAATGTAATTTGTTTTTGTTCCATGAGCCTTATTTGCATAGAAAGGAGTAGTGTTTGGCCAACGAAGAATAATAATGTACAGTGCATAATTAGTGTATATTTGATGTGAATTAGATGCCAGGTTTTGTGGTGAAACAGCATGCAAAAGTTGCAACTGCTTTGTGAATTCAGCCGTTACTGCTTTCCAAGTTCAAGTAAAGTTTCAATATTGGTTGTGTGCAATATTACACGAAGAAATGTCTTTTTAAACTTTATTTATTTCTATTTTAAAACCACATTCAAATGACGAGCATGAAAATGTTACGTGAGGACACAGCGATAGAGACGATAGTCCAAAATCTATACCTGTTGACAAATTTCTACCGGTTTATTGCCCACGTTATAGTATTCCCTATCACTAGTAGTCAAGTTAGCAAAGTCTCCCTGAAATGATAACAATGACTTTTTCTTGTATTGTGAAGCTCCTAGCAGTTTACAGCTCCTCATCCCAGAGGAGAGGCTCTACACACAGCAGGTCAGATGAGCTCCTGGTAAGTGTCTGCTGGGACCACATTTAAATGCCAGGGAGAGTCAAGTGACAGAGCAAATAAACAATTTCCCCACTGAGGTGATTTATTTCAGTGCCAGGTCTCTGGGGACGGACATAATTGAAAGTGTTTGCATTATTCAGTTACCGGAGTAAATGTTTCAGCCAGAAGTGTCTTGTGTTTTTGTGTGTGTGCGCTGTCATCTCATATCCTTTTTCTAACAAAATCTCTTACATAAAAGCATTTTAAGTATTTATGTCCACTTTGACAAAGACATTACCTGTTTTACATTTCATGTTACATTACATTCTTTTATATAATAGTACATATGTATATGTTGTAGAAAACTCTCAGGTTTAAAATAATTACATGGCTATAAATCTGAAATATGCTGCATTTTTGCAATGTAATTGCAGTATTGAGTATACAGCAAACATCATCTCCAGACACTTGTCAGTAATAGTGCACAGAATCTTATTAGCAACTTAGGATTCTTAAACAATTTAAACAACTTAAAGATTACAGTGCCAACAACATCAAAAAAAGAAAAAAAAAGAAAAAGGTTATCAGATTTGATTAGGTTCTTATTGTGAATTTGACAATTAACACCAGCACTAAATGTGAAACCAAGTGGTCAACAGAAAGAACAGCGATTATTCACATCAGACCAGTCAGATGAGACCCAAGACTCAAAACTACCAACCCGATGATAAACCAATCTATTGAAACTAAGTTGCAAACTTGGCTCATTCCAAACCTATGCAAATTTTTGACATCAGATAGATGAATACATTAACACAACCACCCACATTTACCCAAGAGAACCCACATTCCACAACTCACCAGTACCACAGGAAAAATAAATCATATTTCACCCTAGTTGTGAATGTGAGTCTGAATGGAATGTGGTGAGATAAAAAGAATACCAAAAAAAAATCTTAGTATTGAGTTGAACTCACAGGCTGCACACAAAAACAAACCAACAGCACAAGCGGTATAGTAAGAATCATGAGAAAAATGACTCTTATGAGACGGTTCTTTAGATGAATCATTAAAAAGACTCATAAACTCACAAGTTTGAATCAGTCTGATGAATCCTTCATTGAATGAACATATTTACTGAACTTCTTACTTAAGGTTCATAAAATTGAAAACCGTTTGATTATCGTTATCGTTACTGACTGATTGTTCTCATGTTAAAGATACTTTTATCTACTGGGAATATTTAATATATATTCATTATATCTCTATTTACTTATACTTACTATTATTAAAACAAAGTCATATAAAAGAAGTGGACATGAGAAAAGAAAAAAAAAAAGATAAGAAAAGAAAAGCTATAGAAAAAGTTTGGTATCTGAAAGTAAGCTTTCCTCAAGGTCAGCCAACCTGCTTTCACTGACATTCACACACATTTATATTTTGGACTATTTAAAAAGGATACAAGCAGTGCACGTACCCCACATAAGGTCTGAGAGGGCGAAATGCCTTACTTTCTGTCAGTACATAGCAGAATAACTACAAAGGAAAAAAACATTTCTCAATAGGCATAGTTCTAAAATGATATGCCACTATTCAAGACTGTTTTCTTGTCCCAGTAAAACACTCACTCGCATGCTTTTGATGGACCGCCTGGCTTCCTATCAGAGACGCACAAACACGCAGACCTGTTGAGAAATGTTCCACAAGGCTGTTTATTTGGCAGTCCGCAACAACTCTCCTGCTTTCTCGGACGCACACACGCACAAAGACACACGGGTACACGGGCGCAGTGATAAGTACCTATGACAGACAGTGTGTTCAGAGGTAGTGTGTTGTTGCGCGGCACCAGGCTTGACTAGAACAAAACCCAACGGCCATCATACATATTCAAACACCCCACAGCCAGAAAGAACTACTCAATTTTCTCCTCACATACCTCACATAAATATGAGTGTGTGTGTGTGTGTGTGTGTGTGTCAACTCGTACTGCATAACAAAAAGTATGTGGAAAAAAAGAGCAATGATGGACACAGAAGAACCAAGAAGTCAACTGCAGAAGCAGAAAGGATTATAATAAAAAAGTAGGTCAAAACCTTCAAATGCATTTGAGTAAAATTCTAGTGGGTACTAAGGGTGCTTTCTTCCATTTTAGAGTAAAACAAACAAAAATAAATAAATAAATAAATAAAGTGTTTCTCATATTTGCAACTTTATTTCTTGCAATGTGACTTTACACATCACAGCTGCGAGTTTGTTTCTCTTAATCATTACTTTGTTTATAGCAATTGTGAGATTTTTTTTTTCATAATATGTGACTTTATATGTGACAATGTCTCGCAATTGTGACTTTTTATGCGACAACATGCCTTGATATTTTATAATAGGTATTTATATACAAATATTTGTCAATTGGAATGAGTCCAAACCGATTTCAGATTCCGAAAGTTCTCTTTAAACACTCTTAGAAAAAGCTGTCATTGGGGTGGTACCTCTTTAAAAGGTACACTTTTGTACCCAAATGGTACATTTTAGTAACTTTTGAAAAGGTACCACCCCACTGACAACCAAGCTGGTTTCAATGGCGATTAAGTTTGCGTGAAACAGTCATGACTATCCAGTTAGTTTCTCTAACAATGCATTCATGGTAGTTACAGTTTTTTACGATTGCTTACACACTAAAATTAAACTTTTCCAACAATTAGCAAAACCTTACACTCAAGGAGCAAAACACAAGGCTAGATTTGCACAACTGTAAGCACATTGTCAGCTTCACACTATTTGCAAAACATTACACACAGTGATTTGCAAACGTATGGTAACAAAATATTGTTTTTATAAAGTTGTGTATAGTTTTGACAAAAGTGTTCCATTTTGCAAATGATCTGAAGTGTTGTGCTACTTTGGTGTAGGGTTGTGTTAATTGTGTGTAGTGTTTTGACAAACCGGGCCCTGTTTTCAAAATTGTGCTTAAGCAATCGTAAAAAACTGTAAGCAGTGAGTTACGTCATTGATCATATAATGACGTCAGATAACAGCTCGCACCAGCGTAAACCATCTTTTGGTGTTAAAAAACTACTGTCAGAATTTACTAAATACACACTATGAAACATTAGCAATAAAAAGGTGTGGACAGTTATATTTGCAGCTGATCTTATTGCATATGCATTTGTAGGAGCTCTTTCAGATACAAAATTTGTGGGAGGAGAGTATTTAAATGAATTATGCAAGATGATTCAGTAAGGTTTGCGGTAGTCAGTTTACTGGTATTTGCACCATTGTTTAACACCCCCCAAAAATGAACCCATTCTGTGCCTGTGCTGTTAGTAGATTATCTACACCTGACAATCCTCGGCTGTGCTTGTTTGCAACCCTACGCTAATTTGTGCTGCTCTTTGTGGAATGCATTGGTCATTATGGAAATGATCTGGCTGCGTCTGTGTTCTTTATTTTGCACATTGTCAGTAGATCGCCCACAAGACTTTCCACTCCCATCAGCACATTTATGGGATTGCGCTCTCGCAATAATTTGGCTTGTTTAGTAAATCTGGCTCTATATCAAGTCTACAACACCACTTTCAATTTGATCGAAATTTCATTCAGATCGAGCTCAATCGGATCAACTGAGTTGATTACATGAGAGATTTTCAGTCCAATTGAGCCATCAATCTGTTTACTAACTGAAATGTGAATGTCATTAAAGTGACATATTACTTTAAAAAACTGTCCTACAATCACCTTTTTACTCTGAGGTGGAAACAGACTTCCATATGTGTATATGTTTATAAGCATTTATGTGTAAGCTTCTCTCCCATGCACAGACATAAGATGGGGTTTGTATTGTTACCTCTGTGCTCTGACTTTTCGAGCGGGGCGGCAATTTGGTTAGCTGTGACAATGATAATACATCAAAGCGGAGAATCAATTCCACTACAAAGACTTTGTAGCCTAAACCTACAACTAGGGGAGACAGCTCCAGCATTGTGTGTGTGTGTGTGTGGCACACGCTTTGCAAAAGCATCTGTGTGCCCTCCTGTGTGTGTGGCTTCTTTAGTATTCAGTTTGTGCATCTAATGTACTAAATGTGTTTTTGGACAGGCAAATGCGGTGTGTTTGCTGTGTGCGTGTGACTATTAAGGCTCTGCTGGTGCGTTCAAGAGGAATTTCATTTCGCAGGTGAGGAGGGAACTCCGTCTAAAGCGACTGGAGCTTGTCCACGCTCTGGCTTCTCTAGCCGTGGCGCCCCTGGGGTGGGCAGTTATGGGCAACAGAGTGCAACAGGATACAAGCATCTGACACACCACGACTGAGCACTCAGCTGGCAAACAGCCACTATGCAGAGAAAGAGAGAGAGACGGACTGAAAAATGAGAAAAAATGGCAAAGAAGTGCATCATATAGAAAATGGCAGAGAAACAGAAATGAAAGTGAACTGAAGTCATTGATCTGTGAAGTGTAGCATGGAAATGACAACGCTATTCTTCAAGAATAAAGCACCAGCCATAGGTGCTTCCTAACGGAAAAACTCACAATGGCATCCAGAGAGATGAGAAGCAAGAAAATGTTATTGCTTGGAGGTTGATTTTTTTTATATAACTGAGGAGTCTTGAAGAGAATCAAGTGACTTTGTCTCAGATGTTGCTTCTAAAATTCTGTATACGAGATAAAAATAAACACAAATGAAACAATTGTTTACACACAATAAGAGTACAGAGCAATAACAATGTATGTGGAGAGCAAAACTGACCTCTTGGGATAATTTAATGAGAAATTAAATTTATACTGAGATCTGCAGACTGCAGACTTTGGTGATTTTTTTTAAAATTATTATTTATTTGTAGGATTTTATTTTTTATTTTTTAGAAAATAAAAATAATTATTTTTAGGACCACAGGGGAAGGAGTTTTTCATTGGAGGATGTTTTATTATTGATTATGGACTCGTATTTTGGCCAGAAGTGATTTGTTTATTATAAACACGTAGCTTTTTGCTTCACAAGATATTAATTAATGGACTGGTCGTGTGAATTACTTGTGGATTATTGTAATGTTTTTAATCAACTGTTTGGACTCTCATTCTGATGGCACCCATTCACTGCAGAGGATCCAATGGTGAGCAAGTGATGTAATGCTACATTTCTCCAAATCTGTTCCGATAAAGAAACAAACTAATCTTTACTTTTTTTTTTTTACTATTCCTTTAACACTAAAAATGCTGGTTTTAAAAAAATTTTTAATTGCTCTCTTTTGCATGCATAGAAAAACATGAGAAAAAAACAACAACAGGTGAACATTTCAATCGCAACTTTACTATTGTATTGACACTCTATAGTGCTTAAGGCGTGCAAGTACTGTAAGTCACTATGCACTGCCACTGCACTGAATTCAGAATGTTCATTTCTGGCTGGAATATCGCTTTAAGAAAACCTCTCCATTTGTTCTTTATTTAATAACAATTCTGCCTATGAGAAACAAATGAGATGTAAAAGCAAGCTATAGGATCACGAAATAATAAATTAGGAAATAATAAGAAGAAACGAGAAATCAGCTGTACATTTCTGCACTTATGTGGCCTTTTCCCTTTATGTGTAGTTGACAAAACACCTACATTTAGAGAAAGCATTAAAGACTTGATTTATGTCTCGAATGTGCACAAATGAAAAAAATTAAATGCATTTTTGGAAGGGGCAGAGATGAGAAAGAAATGAGAAGCTAAGAAAAAGTGAACAACAGTGAAATAATCAAAGATAGAAATAGACCAAGAAGAGCAATAGATGTAGAAGAAAGAAGAAGAAAAAAAAAACAGAATGAGAGAAAGAAAAGGAGAAAACAGGCTGGAGAGCACTTCTGTGGCATATTCCCGTTGGAGACTTTAAATTTCACCTGGTCTGAGAGCTAAGTATTCAGAAAAAAAGTTTGAATGAGACTGAAAGAGGCAGAAAGGACAAAGAGGCCGATGTAGGACCCCTGTGTGCCCTTGTCAAATAAAAGAGGGAAGGAAGAGAAAATAATAGTGATAAATGTCAGTGTGATAGAGCACGCTCAGCCACTACATCCTCACCACAAACACTGCTGGCTCAACTATTGTTAGACGGACAGATTTAGGGAGTCTGCCTCTCTCGAAGGATGAAAGGAGCAGGATGAATTTAGAGAAGGAAGAATAAAGCAGTCAACCTTTATTTACTGAGACGGAAATTGCTTTACAAATCAAGCAATACTGTTTTTTGTGTTTTCTGACAAAATGGATCAGCGATCAAAGTGTCCGGTAAAAAAAGTCAAGAGCGCACTCAAACCGCAAGGCTTCCAGCATCTTTCACATAATTTCATTTATTTGGAATTGGAAATATTTTAAGGCTACGGATGTAACCAAAAGAAATAAATTACCAACAGATAAACTGACAAGCTCTTGTAGCAGAAGATATGCATACTGTAAGTGAATCCTTACATCACTTTCATACAATGTACTGTACACTACCGTTGAAAAGTTTGGGGTCAGTAAGACTTTTTTGAAAGAAATTAAAGGGTTAGTTCACCCAAAAATGAAAATTCTGTCATTAATTACTCACATAAAACATTTACAAAAAATTTCAATGTCACATAAAAGCTGTTATTTTTAACTTTCTGTTCATCAAAGAATCAGGGTTTTCACTCAAAAAATAAGCAGCACAAATTTCAACACTGATAATAATAAGAAATGTTTTTTGAGCACCAAATCAGCATATTACAATGATTTCTGAAGGATCATGTGACACTGAAAAGACTGCCGTAATGGCTGCTGAATATTCAGCTTTGCATCACAGAAATAAATCACATTTGAAAATATATCAAAAAAATGAAAACAGCTGTAATAATTGCAATAATATTTGCACAATATTATTGTTTTTACTGTATTTTGACTAAATAAATGCAACCTTCGTGAGCATATACTGTATTTAGTATATACTTATTTTTTAAAACATAAAAAAAAAAACTTACCGACCTCAGACTTTTGAACTGTAGTGAATATAGTTTAAATAAACATGATTTCTAACAAATAATTATTTGAATTACATAAATCAAACCCAAACTCGTGCCTTTTACACAGACAGAAACCCTCACCTTTTTATGTATTCTACTAGGACATGTAAAGTAGAATCTCCAATTAGCCTCTGAATATGTTGGAGACGTGAAATAAAAGCCTTGCATTAATATTCATCAGATTCTGTTAAATGATTCATTTATTATAAACCCTTTTCTAGCAGCGCACACTGATAGCGATTTGAGTTATTATTAATTACTATTAATTATACTACCATAATGAGCCCAGGGCACAAACCAAAGCCGTTCTCACATGGGGCTTTGGCAGATCACAGTGAGATCACATTTTCCAGAAACACACCTCAAACTCACGAAAAACCATTCAGAGACAACCTGATGATCAGATCATTATGCATGAATGCAAGCATGAGCTTCATCTACACACATCACCTATTCAGCAGACACTCACTGAGAGGCTTCTGACTTCAGGCTAGAAGCTTCATAAGTAAAGCAGACAGAATCAAACCACTTATCTGGATATAAAAGGCCCTTAGTGTGGCATTGTCTGTTTGAATATTCACTAAACAGCTGCGAGAAATGTGCTGAACATTGTAATGTGCTCTTCTGACAAACCTTTGATTTGACTGAAATCTGGAATAAAGACAAAGGTACAAGATTGTGTGTTCTTTTCTGCAGGAGAATTACTGATCTCATGAAGCATAGCAAATATGCTTAATAATGGTACAATATAAAAATACCAAACTATACATAACTAATTTATTAGAACTATTGATTAAAAGTATACAAAAATATTTAGTGTAATGCAAAATATTCATAATATAGAAATACATGTATAAGAGTAGATTAAGTATGGTTATTTTTAACTGAAACTAAAAATATTAAGTTGATAATTTTCTTTAAAATAAAGCTGAAAAAAAATACAATATACATATTAGGTAAAACAAAACTTAAAAATATGGGAAAAGCACATAAATTATTAAAGCAAACTAAAATTCAAACTGAAAAAGCTCATTCAAAATATTAATAAATACTAAAATAGTATATGGATAACACTAAAATTACACTGTCAAGAATATATAATGTCATACTTGATGGGAGTGGGTGGTCACTGCTAAGTTCTTTTGATGCAGTTTAATTTCCTTGGTAACAGCGACTTCTCTAATTAGCGGATCTCTCTTCAGAATTATGGGTAATGTAGGTCTTCCCTGGAAACTCAGCTATTTTTAAGAGATTCACACAAATGTGGCATCTCTAGACGCATATCATCACTTAACGATCTCAAAGCTCCTGTCTTAAAAGGTTTATACATTATGATTAAAAATGTATTTCTCTTTGGAGAAAATGAATGTGATTTTTGCTTCTGGAGCACAACCGCTATGTTCTATTACTTCACTGGGTATAACACAATGCCTTAAGTTAGTGATATGGAACGATATGCCCTTTGCCAATCTCTACACACACTGCTTTTACAAGGAAAGGTCTGTCAAATGCATTATGTATCAGATCGTAAAAAACAAACAAAACAAAAAAAAGCATTCATTCAGTCATTATATTGTGTAATAGAGGAAGAGGGGCAGCCAGGAGGAGGTGCCAGACATGTTAAATGGAAGATGGTTAAGTTGTGGTCACATTAGAAAAATTCTGCAGCCAAAAAGATCCATTGTCTTTTGTAAATAGTGTAGTGATGTATGAAGCACAGCTCACACAGAAGTCACTTTCAAACCAAGCAGCTTTCTGTCGAATCCACATTACCAACTTGAACCCGTTGCGAAATCTGTGTGGAAAAATCTTGTGCCCTGATGCAAATTTTCAATTTGTCAATTTATACTGAAATGATTTTGCCTGCAAAAATTTGCCAAACAATGGTAAAAATTTAGCATGAAGGTACAGTATATTAACTATTTGCTACATACCAGGGGTGGGCGATATGACGATTTTGTATCATGATCAATATTGAAGACGCTCATGATCTTATTTTGAAACAAATCGTAGAGATCATGTGTCATATTTATGTCCGTATGTAATTATATCCACGCACCTTTCAGTTGGCAGGACTGTTTAAAGTTATTAACATGTTAGAGCAATAAAGAAACATGGATGAATGGAAAGTAAAGAGTGTGACATGGCTGATTTTAAAAGGAGTTATTAAAAGAGAAAATCACTCACTGCTGTTGACCAATTAATTTTTGTAGCTTTAATAAAAAACAATATTTCATTCATACAGTGTTGTATTTTACATTTCATTACTTTATTCATTTTCTGTAGTATTTCTTACCTGAATACTACTGTTATATAGACTTACATGAAAAAAATTTAAAGCAGTGTTTAGTTCATTTGTATCTTTTTTTCTGTTGTATTTGTGTTCTATTGCTTGCCATTTGTTTCTTTGTTCTGACGGTTTACTTGTCTTTAACAAGCTTGAGAACTTTTTACTTCTTACTAATAGTTTTAAAAGCTAACATGAAAAAGAAGTGTGATAAGATTGTGTCTCGTGATCCTTCCTGATGTAAAATTTTTGCCATATCACCCACCCACATACTGTTAATTTAATGCCTAAACATTGTCATCCAAAACAATGTTAAAGCAAAAATGTATGAGCAATAGGTTCATTTGGTACACTGAAAAAAAAAATGGTGTAGAAATAATATTTACTCAGAAATTGCTAATAAATTACACAATTAATTACAAAGAAATAGCAAGTAACACATGAATACTTGATGTAGACAGACTGAAATAGTATTTTCTTGTGAAATATACTTCAGTATTCTTTATTTTATTTACAACTTCAAAAATAATTTTTTACAGTATACGTTCATTTGTTCAGCAGCAGTATTGCTACGATTTTTGAACTTTTTTTTTACTTCAGATTTTTTTGAACTTTAGATTTAATCAGCCATATTTTTTGACTTCAGTAAAACAAAAACAAAAACCTCCCAAGCACCCCCTTGAGGAAGACACCTTTGTTTCTGAAACATGTTTGTTTCTGACGACATCTGCCTCCCAATTTCATGAGAGAGAGACAGAGAAGAAAATTACATGATAGCTTAGGGAAGGAAATCAAGATATGGGACAGAAGTAAAGGAAACAATTGGGTTAAGAAAGACAAAGAGAAAGAGAAAGTGTGTCCTTCCTTAATGTCAGCGCGCTTTGAAATTCAACCTCAGTTGGCATGGCAACACCGGTGAGAGAACATACACAAGGCCTCCTTGACTGGGGTCCTCCTGAGCATCAAATCAATGGCTGCACCACAGATGAGAAAAGAGCGACAAGAACGGAGAGAAAAGAACTAAAAGCACAATGTGAATAGCAGGGGAAGGTTAACTATTGCCCTGTCAAATAAACCGGAGATTGGGTGGTTCAGGCCTCTGTTTGAGCGGGCGGCCCATTTCAGGAGGGGATAAACTGAAAAGAAGAACAGCGCAGCTGAACATGTAATTTATCCAGTAATGACAGCCAATTAGATGCTGCATTCTCAGTAGCCAGCAAGGTAACCAATCAGACTGAAATTGCCTTGGCAAAGATTCGTCGGGAAGGTTTGTTCATCGTTGTCTTCATCACAATGACAGATTACAGTTCCCTTTATTACAGACAGTAATGATAGTTATACAAACGGACTGAGATGACCTTGGTGTGTGCTGTCTCAAAGTTAACCCAAAGTCACACACCTCCCATGATTATGGAGTGCGCTGCTAATAAAGACGACTAAACAGTTGTGGCACTCTTGTGTGTGACATTTCAGTACAAAAAGCATGTGTTATTCACTATACATTGTGTGGTTAGTGAACGGTTAGTGGATTAAATGCAAGTGGCGGAATCTGGGCAAGTTTAGCGCAGTGAATATTTAAATCAAGTCACTGTTTTTCACAGAAGTCAACACAGTTTTCCTTAAGCAATTAACTTTGCGATATTACTGCAATAAAGCAGGCCTCCAGCAAAAAATAATTAAATAAATAAAAAATAAAGAATGTTCACATTGATATGAGTTAAGGGACCCCCTGTCATTAAAAAATACTACCGTATTGACCCGAATATAAGACGATGTTTTTTCTTGGAAATACATCTGAAAAAACGCGGTCGTCTTATATTCAGGGTGTAGACTTTGACATGTCAATAATACACCCACAACAATAGGTGGCGCCAAATACGCATAAAACGAGTGTGCCACGAAATACGTAATGTAATGCGTGTTGTAAAGATCGCGAGTAAAAACAAAAGAAAAAGAAAACCTTACAGCTGCACGAGTCGTGACTGTCACGTTAGCCTGACGGGACCAAACTCCCTTTGTGATTTAAAAAGTAAGACAGTACCCAGATTTGAAGACTACAGTAAGATTTAACTTCTACTGTTAATAAGATTTTGGTAGGCTACTATTAGATGGATAGCCTAAATGTCCTAATTCAGATGGGCTACCAGTTTTTTTTATTTTTTTTTATGGTATATCAAAAAGTGTATATTTTTAAAATGTGATTGTTGGTACATTTTACCAGTTTTTACCATACTTTCAAAACAAAAATTAAAATAGGAAAAATATGCAATATGAAAATAATTGAAGACAAAATGTGTTTTACTGAGAAAAAACAAGATTTGGTTTTTAAAAAGCCTTTTTCCAAAAGGTACATCTGGAAAAAGGGGGGTAGTCGTAATCAGGGTCGTCTTATATTCGGGCCAATACGGTATATGAAAAATGTCATTATAATAAACTATAATAATTTTTTATTAAAACAAATATGCAAATAAATTTAATAAATAGATCAAATCTATCTATCTATCTATCTTTTTTTTGGGGGGGGGGGATTGATTGGCTAATGGCTGTCCATGCGTCATTGGGTCTTACTATCAGCAAATACGTATTAATTTAGCCCACAGCATAGTCAGCATTGTGTGAGCATAAAGAATAAGTAGGTGAGAGGAAGAAAACAGTACGACTGAATAACAGAATAATCATGAGGGTTTTTTTTCAGGGCTGAAATCAATGAACTGCAATCAAGGCTTAAGTCACCGTGTTGGCAAAGGTCTATAGCAGTGGCTAAAAAGTAAGCTGACATGATCTCAGAGAGCAAACTTAAATGGCCGGAAGTCATTCATTTTCATTAAAAATTGTCGATTTGTGGCATCATGAGCGACTGAGACCACTGACAATGAAACAATGTTGAGTTTAATTTTATGTGAATGCATATTAATGTGATTCAGAGACTACCAATAGGAGCAAAAGCTCCTGAAACAGGATACAGCGATCAAAAAACAACACTTGCTAATAACTTACAGTGAATGGCTCTTTATGAATGTTGTAAAAAAAGATGAAGGTTGCATTATATACAATTTTTGTACAACTGACAAACAATCTCCTAGTTCTGCTCCATATTCTTCGCACTCTAGTTCATAATAATAGTACATAAGTTCCATATTTCTCATATTGCTCTGCATTCATCTCATATCAATCTTATAATATTAATTCAAATCAATTCAATTTATTTCGTTATTTTGGTAAGCAGCAGTGCAATAAGTGAGATAATATACTGTCAGTCAGTTACTGTCGCCTGATCTTATTATCCCAAATATTGCATTGCAGTATGGATAAGTCTCCAGACATTAACCTCACATAAACAGATGTTTAAATGCAGGACAATAATCCTTCAGTAATCTGTGTGATAACCAGAATGACAAGCTTTCATGTAAACCCCTCAATTAGAAAAAATAATCGAATTAAGCTTAATCCAAATTAAATCGACATCTGAAAGAGATTAAACTATTTTAAATAGAATAATTGGTAAGTAAATATTTCAAACTTACTACTTTCACAATGTGATTATATTTAGACATTTAGCAGATACTGTTATGCAAAGCAACTTCCAATGATATAAGGTACACATTTTTTCAGGAATCAAACCAATGATCTTGCCGTTGCGAGCACCATGCTCCGAAACGTGAATAATGTTCGCAAGAAGAATATTAACATGTACCATGTAATAAGATTTATTCATTTTGCTGAATGAGATTCAAAGATCTGAATGTTAGTTGTTTTTGACCAAATTGTTTAAGCAATTTAAGCTGCTGCTTTTACCTTCCCTGTTCAAAGTAATGTATGAATTACCCCTAAACCACAGAACAAATGGGGAAAACAGTGGTGGAGAGAGACCACTGCAAAACTGGCGAATGTGTCAAGATACATGCTTCTTATCTAAGGTGCTGCGTAACTATCACAGAAACATATTGGAAGTGTCCAAAACACTGCATAAAAACACTACAGTTTCAACGTCTGGGGTTGGCTGCAGAAAATGGTAATATTATTAAAATTTAAAATAACTCTTATCTATGTGAATATTTGTGTTATTTGAAATATAAATCTTTTGTAACATTATAAATGTTACATTATAACATTATAAAAATGTACTGCCTTTTTTGATCAATTTAATGTTTCCTTGCTAAATAAAAGTATTATTTTCTTTCAAAAAAACAACAACAACTCTGACAAACTAATGAATGATAGTGTACATTTATTTGAGAAGCAAACTGGCTAAGATATTAAGTCTTGTTTATGAAATAAGTCTTGATATTAAGTTTTATTTTTTTAAGATAAAATTTTAGCTTAAAACAAGAAAAAAAAGGTTTTTCTTTTTTTTATTCCAGTGGCATTTTTGTTGTTCTTGTTATTGTTTACGCATTTTTTTTTTTTTTTTTACAGAAAACAATAAATATGTCTTGATTTAAGAATGGCTAGATATTTGTATTGGAAAACAATACAAACATTTTGTGTAATAAAAAAACTATTTTTGCTCTTTTGTACATAAAAACTAAAATGGTAACACTTTACAATAAGGTTAATTAGTTAACTACTTTAGTTAACATGAACTAAAAATAAACAATACTTCTACAGCATTTATTAATCTTAGATAATGTTAATTTCAACATTTACTAATGCTTTTAAAAAATCCAAAGCTTGCTTGCTAACATTAGTTAATGCACTGTGAATTGACATGAACTAACAATGAATGACTGCATTTTCATGAACTAACATTAACAAAGATGAATAAATACTGTAATAAATGTATTGTTCATTGTTTGTTCATATTAGTTAATACATTAACTAACATTACCCAATGGAACCTTATTGTAAAGTGTTACCACTAAAATGTTTGTCCTTTTTAATCTAATCTAAAGACATTATAAAAAGTAGAAGATTATTAACTATATTTGAGTTCATTAAAACATGGACAAACAAACAGCATCTCCACAACTCTCAGTGGCTATAACCGCTGTTCATGCTCCCGCTTGTAACCGAATCAATGCAACAGGCTACTGAGAAGACACAAGGGATGATTCAAATAAAGTATTAACAAGTCTGAAAGCCCAGTGAACAGCAAGACCTGCGATTAAACAAGCTGTTTCAGTCTTGTTTACAAGCTTGTAGTAATCACGCATGAGGCCTGTAAAGCTGCCAGTTTGTTCAAGCTCAGTGTGAACAACAGACACCTAAACACTGCTGCTAATACCTGAGGGACAACTGGAGCAGGCTAGTTAATTCACTTAGTTTAGTTAAGATTAGCAAACACACAGTGCTGCAGTTTACAAACACCAGCGCTTTATTATAGTGTCACTCTTCCTATTGCTTCTTTCATTCTTTGCGCTCCCTCAGAAGCCTTTGGTCTGTGAAGGTGAGTGTGTGCGAAGCACTTTTACTTTCTCCTGCTTTTTACGCTAATGAGTTTCCCTACAAATTACTACTGATTTAATTATATACACACACACACACACACACACACACAGGCTTGTTTGTCAGCTATAAGAGGAAAATGTTCCGACGTTTTCGATCAAATAAGCACATGTAGCAACTATTAGTATGTAAAGAAGGGTAAATGCATCTTTTTTTGACTGATCGAGCTCAGACAGAGAATAGAAAAGACTTTGATGTTTGCAGATATGCGCTCACACACACACACACACACACACACAGAGGAACAACCGAAGACGTTCACACACATTGTACCCGGGAGGCTTGCCACAGAAATGAGACATTGATTTGTAATTGGAGGCATTCGGTCATGAAATCTGTGAACTAATTAAAGAAAGTGAACTTAATGACAAACATTTACATATTCTTCCTGCGAGTTAGCCTACTCCACCAGCGGGCATTAATCACAATCTGCATCCGCTCAAACCGAATGGAAAATCAACAGAGTCTAAATACATCAGCATTACGGCAAAAGTAATAGAATAGTTGTGAGGGTGTGTGTGTGTGTGTGTGTGTGTGTGTGTGTTTGAGTCTGTGGGGCCGGACATGCTAAAGACATTTTTAGAGGAACCTTAGTTGTATTTATTGGGCAGCAAACAATAAGAATGAGAGAGCAATAGGTTTATAAATATATTCAGTTATTATTTGTAAGTATGGAAGTCAATCACATCTACATTAAAAAAAAAATATTGTGGGAGTACACAAGAAATGGAAGTACAGTGGTCTAAATACACCACTTTTTTATCACGCAAATTTTTATCTGAATTTTATTTCTACTCGTATTGATTTTAGATGCCCACCCACATATCCAAATAGGATGGCATCCTAGTAATGCCACTGTTTCAGATCTTAATATAAAATGTTAAAATGAGCTAATCTTCAAACTGTAAAACTGGCAAAGATGTGCTCTCTTGTCACTTTTTATTTACAACATAGCCAAATAAAAATTAAAACTGCTTTTCAAAAACATATTGTTCCGGGAGGTATTGTGTGATGGTATCAATTTGATATATATATAATTATTTAATATTATATATATTTTATATATTATATATATAACATTTATTTTTTTTATTTTATTTTTTTTTATTAAATACATATTTAGTAAACACATTTAAAAGCTAAAGACATTTTCAAATAAATACTTTTCTTTTGAACTTTATAATCATCAAATAATTCAATCATCAACATTGATAATAATAGTAAATGATTCTTGAGCAGCAAATCAGCATATTATCAGCAGATTTCAGCAGTAATGATGCTGACAATTCAGCTTCGCTTCACAGGAATAAATTACATTTTAAAATATATTCAAACAGAAAACAGTTATTTTAAATTGTTTTAATTCACATTATTACTGTTTTTACTGTAGTTTTGATTAATTATTTGCAGCCTTGGTGATCATAAGAGAACTCATTTCTAAAATCTAATAGGATAGGTCACGCAAAAAATTGATTTTAGATGCCCACCCACATATCCAAATAGGATGGCATCCTAGTAATGCCACTGTTTCAGATCTTAATATAAAATGTTAAAATGAGCTAATCTTCAAACTGTAAAACTGGCAAAGATGTGCTCTCTTGTCACTTTTTATTTACAACATAGCCAAATAAAAATTAAAACTGCTTTTCAAAAACATATTGTTCCGGGAGGTATTGTGTGATGGTATCAATTTGATATATATATAATTATTTAATATTATATAGGATAGGTCACGCAAAAATGAAAATTAAGTCATCATTTACGCACCCTAGTGTTGTTCTAATGCCATATGTCTATGACATTCTTTCATTGTCAGACCACAAAAGGAGAAATGTAATGGCAGTGAATAGTGACCAGCATCAAGCTTTTACAAAAAAAAGATGCAAAAGTATCACAGAAGTGTCATATACTCCTTCACGTATCAAGTGTTCTGGGGGTATAGGATAGGATTTGGTGAAAAATAAACTGAAAGTTAATGTATTATTAAATGAAAATCCTGACTTTGACCTTCATTTTCATTTCTGGGTGAGCTATCACTTTAATGAGGCAATACAGTTTTACAGAAAATTTTTCTCTCAAATCATCTAAGGGGACAGAAAGGTTACTTTAATTGAAGAATCACACTTATTTTAAAACAAATGACATACCACTGCATGCTACTGATGATGCATAATGAAAAACGGACGCAACAGCATACATGTGGTTTATTTACTATGGACCAGAAAGTTTCAAAATTCATGTGAATCCAAACAATGTATTAGACACTTCCACCTCATTTTCATTATTACTGATCCACTTTTTCAATCAAATATGTTTAAAATACCTGCGTGTGTGTTTGTTTGTGCCTGCTGTGAGCTGTATTATCAATGTGGCATCAAAATGAACTGCTGATTAAAATGGAGCCAGCATGGTGCAGGTACGCTTGCATGCATAGTAGTCTGCGGTCTTTGTGTGTGTGTGTGTGTTTGCATATCTGCATGTGTTGATTTCGCTGCTCATTTCTGATCATATTTCCCTCCAGGGTTTCTTATGCCATGCATTCAAAAGCAGACAAAGGCAATTTACTTTATCTGGGACCTGTGGATAAAGCAATCTCCTTGAAGACAAGCACAGCCCTGAAAATGGGAAGCCGTTACGGGGAGCAACAGGTGGTTCAGTGCTGGAGGAGAGAGACGAGAGAGAGAGCATAAGGTTAAGGAGAGGAAAGCAAAAGGAAGATAGGTCCTAGAAATGGCTTCCTTCGGCACTGGCTTTGTAAGATACAATTTACATCAGCTCTGCTTCGGTTCAGGTGCGGCTGTTCTCCTGGAGAAATGGACTGGGTAGAATGTGCAGAGCCTGTTAAGAGTGTGTGTGTTGTGTGTGTGTGTATGTGTGTGCGCATTCTCACGGTTCTGATGGCCAATTCTGCCTGTTGAAGTGTGAACTATTATGTTGTTGTTGTGTGAAGTGTCAACAGTCCTCGAAAACAGGGGTCTAAAACCTTTTTGACATGAAGTGACATTTTTGATTTTTCTTGTTCACTTTGCCATATCAAACCAATTTCTCCCTTTCATTTATATACTGCTATTCAAAAGTTTGGGGTCGGTAAGATTTTTTGTTTGTTTGCTTGTTTTGAAAGAAATTACTACTTTTGATCAACAAGGATGCATTAATTAAACTGATCAAAAGTGACAGTATAGGCATTTATAATGTTACTGATTATTTATTTTATTTTAAATAAATGATGTTCACTGAATTTTCTGTTCATCAGAGAATTGTGAAAAAAAAGTATCATGGTTTCCACAAAAATATTAAGCAGCACATCTAACAAACTTGATAATAATAATAATAAATGCTGAGCATCAAATCAGCATATTAGAATGATTTCTGAAGAATCACGTGACACTGAAGACTGGAGTAATGACGCTGAAAATTCAGCTTTACCATCACAGGAATAATTTACATTTTAAAATATATTAAAACAAAACTTTATTTTAAATTGTAATATTTATATTTCACAATATTACTGTTTTTATTTTTGACTAAATAAATGCAAACTTTTTATTACAAACTTATAACAATAACATATATACAATATAATACAGTATATTTATAATATACTTAAGGTACCCTCAAGGTCAAATTCATACATACATGATCTTGAAATACTGTTAGCAAGACTCAAGCAATATTTAAAAAATTGAAAAATGCCATTTCAATCACACACAATATTAAAAAAAAACCACCAGCTATACATTAACAAAATTTACTTGAAGGTTGATTAAGACCTAGATTATATGATTATTTAAGAAATTTACACATTTTTATTTTATTTTTATTTCATTTCATTTTAGTATGTATGTATGTATTTATTTATTTATTGAAAGAAGCACAGTTTGAAAAAGTCTATTGAAAATTATTGAATATACAACAGTTGTGGGCTAAATACAGCCAGGATTAATATAGTTAACTAAAATAAAACTAAAAAATATATATATAAATAAATATAAAAATATAAAAAAATATTTAAAAAATAAATAATATTTTTGTTACTTAAAACAAAGATAAACTTTAACTGGAATTTTTTTTTTTAATTTCAGCTGGCTGCTGAGTCATTATATTTCATATTCATTTAGTTTATCTTGATATATTAAAATAACTAAAGCTGAAAAAAAATTAATGAAAATTATATAAACATTTACACAAAAAAACACATAAAATCATTAAAACTTTATATAAAAATAAAATGTAAACCGAAAATATAAATAATAAAAACTATGATAATAAATAAAAACTAATTCAAAATATTAATAAAAACTATAACAGTATCTCAAAGACACTAAAATAACTGTGAACCAATCTCATAGTCTTGATCACGAATAATGCAACTACCTAAAGACGATGACAGCTCGACTCTTTGTCCTGTGGCTGCTTATGGTTTATATGGCCAGCCTATGTGCTCTTTTCATTCGACTGTAATGCAACGTGATTGGTGTAATCATCCCCTGTGGCGCTCTTCGGCAGCTCTGAAATAGGCCAGCATGCCATCGCAGGTCTGTGTCTCTTGACCGTCCGCTGTGAATTATCTGAACATTACAGCACTAATAACCGCGCAGAGCTAATGGAGACAGATGAGGAACCGAGTGAGTTGATGAAAATAGTTTCATTTAACGATTGGAGCTGGGAGCTTAACGACACAAGACATCTCCTCCCCAACTTTTTAAAGGGGTCATGACATGTTTTTTATTTTTTAATTTATTATTATTTTATTATGTTCCCTGAGGTGTAATTACAATATTACAAAAGTTTTTTGGATGAAAAACATTCAAAATTGAGTGATTTATGACCTTTTTCCACCCCGTTTCTCATCCACTGACCGAAACAGTCGGTTTTGGGTTTTTTTCCCTTTAAGAGGTCAGTGTAACCGCCCACTTTTATGATTGGCTAACATCCATTACCGCCATTACCGTTTTAAAAATAGGTTTTACATGAAATACGTTACTTACAGTTTGCGGCCTCTTTGTTGGGTCCAGAATAGTGTTGGTATGGTCATTTTTCAAATCGTCATATCGCCAGTCCGTGAGATCGCCGATAGACGATATTATCGTGCATGGGTGGATGGGGGCAAGAGAGAGACTCCCTGTACTTGTCATAGGCTATTTCATAACTATTTGGTGTTTTAAACCGCGTGCACGCGCGAGAGAGGGAGCCTATGGAAGCACCACTAATCTAAATAATATACTTTCAAACATACTGATAAACTAACATGTTAAATACAAAAATATTTAAAACAGCTAGTTCATATATATTCGGATAAAACAGTCATACATCGCTATTAGGACTGCGCGTCCTGTGACAAGTTTGTTAACAAGTTATCAGTCTAAAAGGTCTGCAAAATCAGTCAACGATGAAAATCAAAAGTAGATTTATATTAAAGACCAACAGTTTAACACTAAATATTGGACATAAACGAACACGTTAAATATAAAGTACTTAAAACGGGTAAGTTCATATAGGCTTTTTGGAGTAAATTTTAATTAAACAGATACATCAGTCATACAGCGCTCCGGACCGCGCGCCCCATGATGAGCCTGACGCACCACCACAGAAACAATAATGAGATGCGTTCTAACATAACTGTGGCATTAAACTCAGTTAGTGAGGACTCGGTTAAAATATTGCGTAAAATATATAGGCCGTTCAGATTACTTGTAAAAGTGCAACGAAATACCTTATATCAGCAGACGATGTGTGTTTGTGGTTATAGACTCCTTTACTGGCTACAGGCTCCTCATTTGCACATGTGTGTGTGTGTGTGTGAAATGCAGTGCTGAATGAAATAGCGGGGCAACTTGATAATAATAGCCGAATTATAATGGGCCTCCTAATAATAATAATAATATTTTTAAATAATTGTATTATTAATATTATTATGATTTAATACATTAATAGGAGAATGAGCCTGCTATCGTCGATATCTCTGACTATCGTCGATACATGATACTATCGTCTATCGGCACAACCCTAGTTCAGAACAGTTGGCACGGCCTGATCTTTGAGCAAAAGTATTTTGGCAAAGCCAGCATCATACTGCGATTTGTTTAAATGTACTGAACACATGCGTAAATTAGCACTGACATGACTGGGACGTTCGCTTAAAATAAACTGAATTCATTTTTCTCTGACGTCGGGATCCTTCGGCAACGTCTACAAACTTGCTGTTTTTCAACAGCCAGGAACAACACGTCGTCTGCCTGGCATCGCACGCTTACCTTATTGTCGACTGAACACCTGTGGGCGTGACAACGATGCGATGATACAAAAATAGGCATAGTTGTCTTATGCAAACGACTGTGCCCAGGTGACGTCCAAAACGAGCCGTTTTCTGAGGGTTATTACGTAAATGCTTTTTTATTGATGATGAGGACATTTTAAGTTATGAAACTTGCAGGATGTAAAAAGTATACAATGACCTCTTCTATGTCAAAAGATCAAGGGAAATTTGGTTTCTCATGTCATGACCCCTTTAATTTGTCTTAGAGACACAGAGTAAAATAGTTGACCTATCAAAGATGACTAATAAAAGACCCACTGTCTCATAGATGTTTATATTTCTGATAATATAATAAATCAGGAAACTAGATGAGTCAAATAAACCATGGGTGTGCTTATAGGTAAAAGTGCAATAATTTCTCAAATAACAACAGTCATGATCAGTAATATGATTTTAAGCTAAATTGTGATTATCAGTATAACCATTACGCAGCATGACTGAGATGTTTCAATTGACTAAAACTAGACCAAAATTCACAGACTTCCCAGAAAAAAAAAAGAAAAAGAAACAGCTGACAAAACACTAAAGCGAGTGCAAAGTTTCTCTATAAAACGCAACAGCATTAAAATAGAATTTTTCTCATTTTTCTCATATTTTTAACATCACCTAGAGGATCAATATAACTTTAGACTTATGTAAAAACAAGAATCCGCAGTGACAGTCCAATTCTCCTCTTGGGTGTTTAGAGATTTCTGAGTACTAAAGAAAAATTGGATAAAAAAATTTGAAAGAGAATTAAAGATTAAAGACTACAAAGGCACATGCATAGATAGATAGATAAATAGATTTCTTTCTTCCTTTTCCTCATGTCATCCATTCCTTTTGTCTCTGTATATGTGATGCAATCTCATTTCTTCCCACTATTTCTCTCTCTGTCTCTGTCTGCCTGACAGTAGCTCTTATTCTCCAGTAACACCTTTCATAAATGGCAGGGTGAAAGGTGCCCACTGAAGGTAATAGCACACCTAATCAAATTTCCCCCACTGAGAAAAGAACAGGAGAATGTAATAAAGGAAAAGAGGTGGAAGCCGGAGCGGATCAACCTGCCCCGTCGTCCATCCACACCAGGACCTTGTCCCTCCATCAGTGATGAAGAGAATGAAAAAATGCAAGGAATATTGAAGAAAGCAGAAACTGGATGACATGGTGATGGAAACCGATCCAACACTGGAGTAATGAGAAAGAGAAGAGATGAAAGAGAAGTGAGAAAAACAGAATGGGAGAATGACAACGGGGCAAATTCACTATAAATGAATAGTCTCTGCTGATAGCGTCATTTACTTAGAAATGCTGTCTGGGTTGGTTTGGAGCACGATTCACTAAAGGAAATGATACAAACATGATCACAATGCAATTTGCACATCTTAAATCCCAATTTTGTAAGTGGGAATGGAGTCGTAGGTATTTATTTGATACATCAGGCTTTTATGGTAATTTACTGACCATAACATCTAAAACATTAAAAAAAAATTAAAAAAAATGCATTTTTGAAGCATTTCTATTAATTTAATTATTTTTTCTGTTAATAAAAGAACCTTTTAAATTTGCATTGTGGACAAAGACAATAGATCAAAATAAATATCAGCATATTAAAATGATTTCTGAAGGATTATGTGACACTGAAGACTGGAGTAATTCAGCTTTGCATTTATATAAATTTAAAATGACATTTAAAAAATAAATGTAGTAAATTACATTTGAAAATATATTCAATTACAAAAAGGTTATTTTAAATTGTAATACTATATCACAATATTACTGTTGTTATCATATTTCTGATCAAATAAGTGCAGCCTTGGTGCGTATAAGAGACTTCTTTCAAAAACATTAAAAGTGTTGAATGGTAGTGTATGAAATGTATCACATGAATAATATTATAAGTATTATAAATCTTTTATTTTATACAAATACAATTATCGTAGTAAAGCACATTTGTATTGTGAAAATCAGAGCAGGCTATGTATATAAAAAACGAATATAAATTTTCTCTTAATAAATCTTGGTAAAATATTTCAGAAAATGATTTAATTTAATCAAATTATTTGATGATCACTTTTTAATGTGGTGGGCATACTACATTACAATGAAGATTTAAATAAATACACTTTAAGTATTCAATATATAAGATAATATATACAAGTACTGATCAGTGATCAGGGGCCGGTTTCATAAAAGGTTTAGACTAGTCTTGCGAGTTAATCCTCAATTTTTTTTCTTTAAAACGGGTCATATGTATTTAATTCTGTTACACAAAAATGTAGATTAGTCTACATTGAATCCAAAAAATAAGATTACAGCTTGGCTAACTGCTAGTTGGTCAGACTAGTCTTAAGACACTGTCTTAACACAGAGAATACGTTTTAGCAACTGGCCCCAGATTAATAATGTTTTGACCAATGCATTAAATATGATACATATAGAATTATATGGCTAATGTGTGCTCGGCTACAGTGTGCATCTGGATAAATATTGCCAGTTGATGCTCTTCTCCATCATTTGATTTTCATTTGATTGATTACTGCTGTAGTGATCAATAGAAAATCTCTTTTAAATGTGTTTGGGCTGAAAAGGCAATGACTTGATTTAAATACCCACAGTGCAGCACTATACCGGGTGCAAAGAGCGTCTGGTTAAACTGCATTGTGGGTGGTTAATGAATGAGACAAAGGTGGAGCAACTGTTTAGTAAATTAGCCCCTGGATATCTATAAAATGTGCTGGAATTGAACAGAGAATAAAAGAGTAGAAAGAAACATAAGAAACAGACAGAGGGAATAGCTCAAGCAATAAGGGAAAGTGAAAAAGGGGAAAATACACAGTAAGCTTAGTGGTGCTTCTTTTGTCTTTAAGAATGCCTGAGCCAGCTGGAGAGATTAGAGCTCTGGACGTCCCAGAAGACCTAGATTAAAGCTAACATGCTTTATTTAGTCCTAAACTCCTGGTTTTAGATCAATGCCAGACTGGATTAAGCAGAAATATGTCATGTGACATGACTACTGTAGGGACTCCCTAACAAAGGCAGCTGCGTAACTCAGTTAATATTCCATTCAATTTCACAATATCAAATTAAGCGATGGCAAATTTCAGTTTGTTTGTGTGATTTTTACTTTTAGATTGTATTATTTACTTAGTGGATTGATTAGACTTTGGCATGTAAACATGTGTAAGCACAATGTTTAGCAGCCACTTGAAACCTTGCAACTTTAAACATAAAAAAACAACTACTACATGAAAATTTTGACATGAACTACTACTACATGAACACTACATAGACTTTTCAAATTTGATAATCTCACATTAAGGAAATAATGTACTCATCACCATGTTGTTCCAAACCTGTATGACTTTTTTTTTTTTTTTTCTGAAGCACAAAAGGAAACTTTGCAGAGAATATCTCGGCTGTTATTTCCCATAAAAAAAGTCCACATGACTTGTACACTATAATAGCAGCCAGCATATACAACCTTTTTACATGGTAGAAAGTAAGTTATACAGGTGTGAAAGAACATGATGCCTAATAATGACATGTTTTTGAGTGGAACATTCTGATAATTAAGCATGATCTACAATACATGGGCAAAGTATTTTAATAATTAAGTTTTAATAAGCTGACTAATAAGGGACTGAGTTTGTGGCTTTAGCTAGGTTCAGCCATAATCTTCAATACAACCTCTAAACAGCTTAGAGAACAAACGGGAAACACAAAGAACTGCTTTGAAATATATTTATATCTGTTGTGTTTTAGCTCATAGACACAGATTTCCCGCCTCAATTCAAGCAGCAAGAATTCAACATTACTACAGTTTTCCCACAAATTTAATCCTATAAATATAAAATATAATTTATTCCTATTATGGCAAAGCTGAATTTTCAGCATCATTACTCCAGTCTTCAGTGTCACATGATCCTTTAGAAATAATTTGCTGCTCAAGAATTATTTCTTATTATTATCAAATTACCAAATTATCAACTGTGCTGCTTACTATATTTGTGGAAACTGGTACTTTTTTTTCCAGAATGAACAAAGTTCAAAAGAACATTTCTGAAATATTTTTTTTGATCGATTTAATGTAAGAAACATTCGAACAAACTAGAGGAGACCATCTTTCAGTATGTTTATACTCTGCTTTGGTGAAAAGAAGAAAGAGAGCGAGAGAGAGAGAGAGAGAGAGAAATAAATAACATTTCTGATACAGAGAAGGTGCATACTGCTATGCAAAAGGCCTGTTTACTTAAGCGTTTCATTTCTGTGGTGCCACACTGAGCTTCATGATAACACTGGGCTTAATCTTTCAAGTTTACAGACTTCCACCCAACCGCATTTAATGCGGAAAATTACACCTGTCAGTGCAGAGCCCAGTTCATTAATGCTATTTCCAGATCTGTGGAGAAATGCGATTAAGAGTATGATGACACACAAGACTGCAAATCCACACTTAATTACGACCAGCGCGTTTTTTTCTTCTGCATCCATCAACGCGCTTTCCTATTTTCCAGATTAGTTTGAGCATGCAAATAAGACTCGGAAATGGACGAAACAACTTTTGGACGAAGACCCGCTTGGGTCACTAATTCAGTATTCTAACAGGAAGGAAAAAGTGAGATGCGCTGTTAACCATTTCCTATCGGGTAAGATTAATATGCTCAGTTAGGCTTGCCATAAGAGTTGAAATGCTGTCTAAGTTCAGTTTAAACAGCAATTGATCCTAACTCCCTCAGATTTGATGTTTAAAGCTGAAGAGTGTTACAATATTTTTTCCTATTCCTATTGGAGAAACTCGACAACAGTCATTGTTTTTGCATTTCTGCTTGATGACACAAGCAGAATGGAAATGAAGCACTTTGGCTTTACGTATCTGCTGCATATATTTCTTTGACAGCTTTTAACAACTTCAAAGTCTATTCCAAATATTTGTGGAAACTGGTACTTTTTTTTCCAGAATGAACAAAGTTCAAAAGAACATTTCTGAAATATTTTTTTTTTGATCGATTTAATGTAAAAAACATTCAAACAAACTAGAGGAGACCATCTTTCAGTATGTTTATACTCTGCTTTGGTGAAAAGAAAAAAGAGAGAAAGAGAGCGAGAGAGAGAGAGAGAGAGAGAGAGAGAAAGAGAGAGGGAGAGAGAGAGAGAAATAAATAACATTTCTGATACAGAGAAGGTGCATACTGCTAGGCAAAAGGCCTGATTACTTAAGCGTTTCATTTCTGTGGTGCCACACTGAGCTTCATGATTGATCTGGGCTTAATCTTTCAAGTTTACAGACTTCCACCCAACTGCATTTAATGCAGAAAATTACACCTGTCAGTGCAGAGCCCAGTTCATTAA
>NW_015640468.1:114559-145622 GCF_001515625.1 Sinocyclocheilus rhinocerous
CAGAAAGGCGGGGCATAGAAGAGAAACAATAATGTACAGTATGTGGAAAATAATGTGTTTTTTGAACCTTAAACTACATAAACACATTTCATTACACCAAATACAAAAAATAATATTTTTTTAGCAACATCATATGACCCCTTTAATACATTGTAAAATGTAAGTTATTTCTGCAATGCAAAGCTGAATTTTCACCATCATTACTCCAGTCTTCAGAGTCACAAAATCCTTTAGAAATCATTCGAATATGCTGATTTGCTGCTCAAGAATAATTTCTTATTAGTATCAAATTGTGCTGCTTAATATATTTGTGGAAACTGAGATACTTTTTTTCAGGATGAACAGAAAGTTCAAAAGAACATTTATCTGAAATAAAAATCTTTTGTAGCATTATAAATATTTTCACTGCACATCTGATCAATTTAATGCCTTTGCAGAATAAAAATATTAATTTCGTTAACAAAAATCTTATTGACCCCAAATTTTTTAACAGTATATATGTATACACAATTTATTGAATAAGTAAAAAAAAACCAAAAAAAAAACCCATTAGAACAAAGTAGAGGAAACCATCTTTCAGTATGTTTATAATCTGCTTTGGTGGGAAAAAAAAGAGAGAAAGAGAAGGAAATAAATTAAATTTCTGATACAGGCAAGGTGCATACTGCTATGCAAAAGGACTGTTTACTTAGGCGTTTCATTTCTGTGGTGCCACACTGAGCTTCATGATAACACTGGGCTTAATCTTTCAAGTTTACAGACTTCCACCCAACCGCATTTAATGCGGAAAATTACACCTGTCAGTGCAGAGCCCAGTTCATTAATGCTATTTCCAGATCTGTGGAGAAATGCGATTAAGAGTATGATGACACACAAGACTGCAAATCCACACTTAATTACGACCAGCGCGTTTTTTTCTTCTGCATCCATCAACGCGCTTTCCTATTTTCCAGATTAGTTTGAGCATGCAAATAAGACTCGGAAATGGACGAAACAACTTTTGGACGAAGACCCGCTTGGGTCACTAATTCAGTATTCTAACAGGAAGGAAAAAGTGAGATGCGCTGTTAACCATTTCCTATCGGGTAAGATTAATATGCTCAGTTAGGCTTGCCATAAGAGTTGAAATGCTGTCTAAGTTCAGTTTAAACAGCAATTGATCCTAACTCCCTCAGATTTGATGTTTAAAGCTGAAGAGTGTTACAATATTTTTTCCTATTCCTATTGGAGAAACTCGACAACAGTCATTGTTTTTGCATTTCTGCTTGATGACACAAGCAGAATGGAAATGAAGCACTTTGGCTTTACGTATCTGCTGCATATATTTCTTTGACAGCTTTTAACAACTTCAAAGTCTATTCCAAAGCACACTCTTAAATCCATCACACGGTATTAAAATCCTTCCTTTAATATCTCTGTTGATGTCCAGTTATCCTAATCCCAATATTACTATTTGATGAGTTGAGGAAAATCTTTATTTAAACACATTAGTCCATCACATGGTATTAAAATCCTTCCTTTAATATCTCTGTTGATGTCCAATTATCCTAATCCCAATATTACTATTTGATGAGTTGAAGAAAATCTTTATTTAAACACATTAAACATGTATAGTGACCCCAAAAGGAATTCGGACGCTTCTGAAAACTTAACTTAACTTAAAGATGTAAAACATCAAACATGCAAAACATTAAACCCTATGGTATCTACAAACAAATGCAGACAGAGCTTTTTTCAGAACTAACTTCACTTTCCAGTCAAGGCCCAAGGTCATTTTAGAAGATGTGTGAAGTCAGTAAAAAAAAAAAACCTTGCTGTGACATTCTGTTCTGTAATGCAAAGATCATCTGTGTTTCTCCAATGCCAGACACTGTTATGTCCCAGGGGTTGATTTTTATTAAAACTAAAAAAGTTTAACTTTTTTTTTCTTTATTGTCACACTGAAACTCTTTATTGTTTTACCCTTGTTCCAGAGCCAGACTTTCAATCTAAAAATATGAAAATTATGATTATAAAAATCATAAAAAAATATGAATTATTAACTGTGACGATCGAACAAACAGTGAAATAAAAATAAACCATGTCAATATTTATTGTGTAAAAATTATTTGTATTAATTTTTCAAAAACTGTGGCTGCCCTTTAATTTTTCATCTAAATTTTTTTTTTCTCAAAAAATGTGTGTACTTGTTTACCAATGAAACAACAGTGTTAGTAAAGAGCTTGAGATGAAACCAATGAAATAAAACTAGAGTGTGAAAAGTGTTTTAAGACACTTTTTACACTTTTTTTCAGATTTTTTAAAGGTCCACAGGACCAAAAGTGCCCATAATTGAAGAAACACACTCATACATTCACAGTCTCGCTTAAGTGGCCTAATTCTTTTTTGGGAGATATTACAACATTACAAAGGTCCTGCTCTGTCTGCAGTGAAATAATAAAAACATCTCTAATGAGCTGCCTCGTTTTGTCCAAATTTTGAGTGAGGACCTTATTAGATAGGTACTGTACATGTTACTGTTTTTTCCCCCCGCTTTGGTTCTATTTTCACAAGTAAGGTGTATATTTTCAAAACTCTTAGTACAAAAATCCAAACTGATCACACTTGTAACATCACCAGTCATTCTTTTAAAAACTGATCTCATGCTTTCATTACAATTATACATGTTGTCAATCAACACAATCATTGTTTCAAAACATAAGATTATTGTAATATATATTGAGAGCATTTGATTTAATCACCAAAACACGACAGGATTGTCATGTTAAAAAATACACTTGCACGATGATTGTTTTGTACACTGTAATGGATTATAAGATAACTAACAAACTGGTAAAATTTTAAAATAGTTTTCCCTTAAATCAATATCTTTTATCACCATAATTATTTATGTGGTGAAATGTTGTGTAATAAGTGGTATGACTGCACCGTATCCCTTAAATGTCCGTCTAGTTTGAACTTGCCGCTTGCTCGCAACTGTTTCGCGTCGGGGTCCTGATCACCCTGTCGGGGGTTATTCTGCGATAACAACCGGCTGGATGTACATTATCCCTTATGTAATGTGCAGATAGTAATGCCATCTGTCTCCATCCATCTCTGATCAGTTCCTCTCCCTTGTATCCTGCTGTATGTTCACAAATTGCTAAATATTGTACTAAGACAATTGAAAATAAGCTGATTATTTTTTTTTTTTAAGTGCACTTTTGATGATCTGTTGTGATATTAGTACTAAAAGTTATTTTTATTATTATTATTTAACAGTTGCTTGTGAAAATAGTACCAAAGCAAATTTAAAAAAAAACTGTAATAGACAAAGCTGAGAGGAACAACAATATCTGAAGCACTCAAATTCTTTATAAATACATTACCAGGACAAACTTCAGTTGAAACTGAGGATGGGCTAGTTTATGGTAACTGACCTCTGTCCATAGCTAGACTCCTTATGGCGACAATGCAGGGTTACAATCCTGTGACCTTCTGTTCTGACATCTTGACTAACCATCCAGAGTGTTGGGTTACTGGGTCGAGCGCCAAGGAACGCCACTCCATCTTTTAACTTCACCCTGCAGTGTAGAGAAAGACAAAAAAGAGAAACCTCAATGCGCTACAGTAAATACATCCCAAAAGCAAATATCATTCAGAAAGTTGAATGCATCTTTAAGCATTTTTGACATTACTGAGTGTTTCACTGGTTGAATCCGGTATCATCTTTTAATGTACATACATAAGGGCCAATGCAAAAAAGCCCAGTTAAGGCATCTGTGTAGTTATTGCAGCACTTTCCATTTCCAAAGCATTCACTTATGCCAGCAGATTAACAACTGTGTCAACTGTGCAGACCACTTTCTACAGGACCTATCACTCTCCACTATCTCTCTCTGCATTACACTAAATGAAAGATTTCTATGGAGCTGACTGAGTCCTGCAACTGCTGAAGTGCTTTAGTCTCTCCTCTATGGCCTACTGGAGAACCATCCACATTCATATTGAGCATTTAACCAGACACCTGATTATAACTATTATAAGCTTTCATTTTTGCCAGCTCAAGAGCTCTCATAGTTAAGTAGAGCCTGTAGCAGATTTTGTATCCACCACTTGAGTTGTGGATAATCTACTCAGAGTTAAATCTCATTTTACTCACTATAAATAAAATCACTTTTGAATGATCTTATGATCAAATTAAGATAAAAAATTAACATTCTGACACATGCAGATAAATGCATTTTATCAATACATAAAATGAAATTAATAAAATTACATGCATTTTATTAATAACTCAAATTAATCACTACAAATTCCATGAATTTAGGCATCACAACATTATAATGTAGAGTATGAAAATAATTTTGGTAAAACAATTCTCAAAATTAATGTACAAATACGCACAAGTTTGAGGTCAGTAATATTTATTTATGTTACATGCTTCATTTATTGTTGTTTCACGTTGAAGACTCTTATGCCCACCAAGGCTGCATTTATTTAATCAAAAATATAGTAAATATTGTAATATTGTGAAAAATTATTGCAATTTTAAATAACTGTTTTCTGTTTTAATATATTTTTAAATGTAATTTAGTCTTTACTCCAGTCTTCAGTGTCACATCATTCTTCAGAAATTATTCTAATATGCTGATTTGATTCTTAAGAAACATTTCTTGTTATTATCAATGTTGAAAGTTGTGCTGCTTAATAGTTTAGTGACAACCTTTTTTTCAGGATTCTTTGATAAAAAAAGAAAGTTAAAAAAACAGCATTTATTTGAAATAGAAATCTTTCGTAACATTATAAATATGTTTTTTTGCCGTGCATGCTGCTGTGTGCCAACTCTTTTCCCAGTGAAAATAAAGCGGGAACTCATGGTTAACATGTACTGTGCACAATGGCCTTAAGAGTTTCAGCGACTAATAGGATTCAATAATCCAATACTGTGCACACATAAAAAAACATACAAAGGAATAATAGTCAAACTGAAAGAGCTACTGAGGAGAAAGGCGGAGAATTTAGGCCAATTCACCCAGACACACTAGCATGTCATCGGTAATGAAAAAGCAGAGTGGATGTGAGCTTGAATAGATTCCATTCTCCCCGTGCTATGAACCGCTCAAGGCCAGCAGAGGTAGAGAGCAACAGAGGTACGGGCCGACCACAAGCCGGTAATAGGATGACAAATGTCCGACAAACAGCCAATAAAAAGACTCGGTTGGGGGTGGGACAGCATTAGCATGTGACAGGGGGCCATAATTGACCCAGGGGAGATAACAGATGGAGAGGGACCCGAAATGAGAGAGGTCTTGCTTGGCCACACAGTCCTTGCAGACCGGTCCTATGATTCATAATTGGTTTCACCATTGGGCGTCAATGCGCGTTTGTTCGAGCACACAGTGCTTCATTAAATTTGTTAAAGCTGGTCTATGAACAGATGTGGTCAGATGGAGAATAATGAGCTGAGTGATGGCAGAACAGTTCTGAGAACAGGATATATCAACAAATATGAGCGTCTTGCTATAGTTTGCTAACGTTTATCTTTACTCTCCCGTCTCGAAAGACTAGGGCAAAGGACAACTGGTCTCTGACCAACATGCTTAAAGTTTAAAGGGTGGCAGACTGTGGTGTCACAGTAGATCAACTCATTACAAGAGTAACATATTCTCGGCAGAAGCATAATACCCCTGTGGCTGAACCCGAGTCTGCAGCTGATGCTTTTTGCATACTCTACAACTCCTTTAAAACTGTCTGCAGCTCACATACTATCACAGTACAAGAACATGCTAAATCCATGCAGATTGTAACAGACTATTTTTACATTTTCAGGTTGAAACCTAATGCTTATACAAATGAACTTAAAGTGCCTTTACCTCACCTAACAAGAACCAACAGTGTTAAAGCTGAATGTGAAGAGATAAAAAAAAATGAAACTCACAAGATTTCAAACATTTCTGTACAAACGCACAAACCAGCAATGACTAATTTGCCAAAATAAACCAATATTTACTGCCAGAAGTGAAAATATATCTGATCTATAATGTATTGTTGTTTTCCCCCCATTTTACCATAATAAAGGATGCAAATTTGAGGATTAAATGTGAATAAAAGGAGAAAGGAAAGCCTCTTTCAAAAAAGACCAAGGGTGAGATGTGAGTGAGGATTTGGGAAAAGAAACAAGAGATTCCATGTTTACTCTAGAGGACATTTTTTTTTTATTTGAACATTTTTGAGCAGCTTGCAACAGAACACACAGCCAACATATGGCTTTAATCCAAATTAAAAGGCTCACAGTGTTATTTTAGTATCACTGAGACATTACTAGTTTTTAATACATTGAATTAGTATTCATTTTTATATTTTCATTTTAATGTTTTTTTTTAAAATAATTTTGTTGTGGTTTTTTCCATTATTATTCATTGTATTTTTTTTTAAAGAAGTTAAACTAAATAAAATTGTGAAATGGTGCATTTGCAACAGTTTATTTTTTATTTTTTTATAAAAAACTCACATACCTCTCATTTGACACAAACACATCCACATCACATTCATGATGTAACATTTGGTTGCTAAACTATTATTTCTTTTGAAAACATGACTTTGTACTTCACTTGTGCCCCAATATCTGTGTACAACAACCTTGACGTGCGCTGGGGCGGTGGTCACACTGACAGGCACAGCCCTACTGTACACTCTACTGTACTGTGTACTGATATGTGTGTGTGTGTGTGTGTGTGTACATGCATATTTGTGCATTCCTGACATTAAATGCATTATATAAGTTGCTATGGAATACAAGTTGCAGCACGTCTCAGATGATACTCAAGTTTTAACTGGGTCAAAAAAGCACTCAAGTTAAACTAATTGCATTAAACATAAATGTAACCTATAATACATTTTTATTTAATTGCAAATAACATGCATATTTTAAAAATGTCAGACAAAGTCAGTTTACAACTTGGCTGCATAACTGAAACGCCATGAGCAAAGATGGCATATTTCAAATCACATAATTCCAAGGGTCCTGCACGAGCTTCTTCCACTGAGATTAATGTGAATACGAAAAAAAAAAATAAAAAATAAAATAAGCATATGTTTCATAATGTACTCTTTAATAAATCTCAAAATTCTATATCTAACTGAAGTTAGCTGAGAAACTGAAGTTCACTGAAAAATATATGGTGCATGATTTATAGAAATTGCTATTAGATTTCACAAATAATTACAATGATCACATTGTGATATGAGAAATTCTGAAGTAAAATTTCTTGTAAAACTTCAATTTCTTGCCCAATAATTATTTTTACAGCATTGGTACTGCCAAAAGCTTGCTGAATATTTTCCCATTCTTTCAAACGCACCTGCAGACTGATTTTAGAGGGATTTAAGGAGTGTACAAACCTTTGATGGCCAGCTTGTGTTGTTACAGAAGACTGCATTTATATCACAAACTCAAATAGTGCACAAGCAGTGAAATACTGTCTCTGCAAGACTGCATAGCTTTTAAAATGTAAATTCACCTGAAGCAGAAAATAAAGTTAGGAATATAGTTAAAGTAAAACAAAGAATAAAACAGGTAACAAAAACAAACGGGGCTATGTGTCTATATATACAGTAAACATGCTGTGTAAATAAATCTAAATAAGTTCAGGTAAAACAGCGTAAATTAGAAATGTGCAAAGCAATAAGTTACTCAATATATAACAGCTATTGTATGCAAAAAGTACAGCAGTGTGAGGAGGCAAAGATGTTAAAAGTCCATTACAGATATAAAATCTGTGTTCTGTGATACTTTCACTTACTCTGGCTGTTCTAGCTTTGATTATGAACAGGTGGTTTAATTCAGAAAGACGGATCTGTGTCCTTTTCATACTGAAAGTGTAAATACCCTGAAAAAGGTTCAAGAGCCCATTAGCGGTCCCTGTTCTGACACACGCAGAGTGAAATGGTCGTTCAAAGAGAGTGAATGGCTGCTGTTAGAGCATGCCGCTGAAACATCCGATCGCTGTGAGATGTTTGTGTTTCTCAGTGTGAACAAAACTAAATGGAAAGCAACAGCACCCCTCATGAAGCTTTCTTTCATAGAATTATTAATGCTTCACCTATTTGTGCTCCTCTCGCTCTCGCTCTCTCTTGTGGATTCCTCCATACATAATGATGAGATAAGTGAGATGGGAAGTTGCTCCCCAGGTAACAGTATGAGAAAATAAAAACACCAGCATAAAATTCAATAAGTCTTGTGTCTGAGTGCTCCTGGGAGCCCCTCTCTGGCGGTCCCCTGCCTGTGAGTTAGTGACTCACGCTGCACACATGCACGTTCGCCATGGTTACATTGAAATAGCTTAACTAACCAGACTATAGTCATTTACAATTGAAACACAAACAATTTCTGATAAAGTAATAGATACCATGATAATAAACTTATAATTAGCAGTATCACACTCACAATCGAGTGGTTGATCACCTCACAGCAGTTTACACAACACAAAAATTCATTCAGCAGTTAAATAAACAAGAAGTAATTATTGAGTAACTTACGTTTAAACACAACATTGCCTTTTATTTTGCCCATTTTTTCAACTTCAACAAAAATAGTTCTAAACAAAGCCACTGGAACATCTTCTGCCTTTAATTCCCGAATGAACATGCACTTTTGAACAAATAATTTCAGTGAAGAATTCCATGGCTGACTCCTTCCTGAATCAATCGGGTTTTGAACAAATTTTGTGTAACACAAATACATATTTTCTATACTATTGCACAAATCAGGTCACTAATGACCAATATACTTGCAATAAAGAAATGAGGGGAAAAAACGTTTTGTTTTTGTATCTAAGCTAGTTTTAATTGATACACTATTCATGAAATAAAGACTAAAAAACATACTAAAAGAACAGAGCGCTAACTTCCAAATATAGATGAAACAGAAGAAATCCCATAAAGTTGCACAATCCCACACTGACCTCACAAAACCACATCAAGTTAATTCCAGTGCATCCAAAGCATCCATGAAAGTCAGCATTTCAGCCCTGATAAATCTAGGAAACTCAGTGATGCGGGGGATCCGTGTTGTTGTAATGTGTCTGGGGAGACCCCAGACATTACAACAACACGGATCCCCCGCCGTCTCCTGTCAGGCCAGACAGAGAGACACTCACTCGGCAGACGCTCTGTAACAGTGGTGACATCTATGAAAGCCAACAGAAGGGCAACGAGGGGTGACTGAGGATGTTAAATGGGGGAAGATTCTGCTTTGTAGTTGTCAGTGTTCTATCTATGGCAAAGTGACTCTCTTGCTTTTCCATTGTGCTGAGGGCAGATGTTTTTGTGCGTGTGCATGTTCATCAGGGAATATACGTATCTCCTTAGATTTGCTGGTGTACTACTGAGGTGAAGTTGTGCGTATGTGTGCTCCTTCTATCTGCTTCCGAGTTCCCAGGGCGTGACTCCACAGTCTGCTCTGTAAATCAACATCTTGTTAAGTCAATCTGTTTCGCTGTATCTTCTCTCTCTCTCTCTCTCTCGCTCGCTCGCTCTTTCCACTCTACTGCAGGACAGATTGTTTGATAAACATACACATTTATCATTTACATCACTTGTTCATTTCAGCATATATATCTTTTTCCAGTATGAAGTTCACTTCATAAAGTTGATGATTCCTTCATTTATTCTGTCTGTGTCATAAATGTAGATCACTCATAAACACAGCATGATCCCTGATGTGCTACAAGAATGCAAATCGATGGCCATTTTAAGGGGCGCTCACATCTGCAGCGACCAAAGAGCTTCATAAAAACTGAAGGAAATCTGTTATGTGACGTCAAATCAGCAAATGGGATCAAATATAAGTGCATTTCACCCCTCCAAAAAATCAGGCATTGGTAAAACATCTACTATACTATATCGTCCTAATGAAATAATAGTGATATATGTGTTACTGTAGATGCAGTGACTACCAGTAAGAGTGCAGAGCAGATCCATGTAGGCAAGACGGAAAGGAACTTAATGTTACTGTGAGCAATTTCACATAAAAAAAAAAAAGTGGAAAATGATTCATGCATCGATAACCGTTCATCTTGTTCATGCTATGATGTATTACGCACTGCTACAATTTATACACAAATGCCTCCTCTGCAGAATCACAATTTTAAGCAGCATGAAAGCTGATTTCTAGTCAGAGTATAATACGTCTTATTTCTGATCAGGTTTTTAAGATATGAATGTTACAGCATTGTTAGCGGTCAAATAACCTGCTGACCTCCGGCAATAAAATCTGTCCGTGTGAAATGGCATTTGACATTTTTACGATTTAATTATTCAGAGCAGCTTTTTATGATGATCAGAGTCACTGTCCTGAACACCGTCATCATTGCAAATCAACTTCTAAATATAATTACCATAAACTGCCACAAATTGCACCTGATTCAGATTTACAATAAATTTACATCTGCATTTGGCATTTATGCATTTAGCAGATACTTTTATCCAAAGTGACAGATGAGAATTAGTTTTTCATAAACATTTTCCATTGACCTCAACTATTTATATACTTATGTATATTACCATTAAAAATATATATTTATTTTTATTTTAAACGTTTTCTATTTCAAATAAATGCTGTTCTTTTGAACTTTCTATTCATCACAAAAAAATCCTGAAACAAAAAAATGTACCACAGTTTCCACAAAAATACCAATATAATACCAACACCTATAACTTTTCAACGACAGTGTCTCCAAACCCTAAACCTAACTCTCACAAAGACGTTTTTGATATTTTAAGTTGCTATTTAAGTTATATTCGTCACTGGGAATGTTGGCTGACGCAAAGTAGTTGATTTCAGGTTTTACTGTCCTTGGGGGGACATTCAGGCCCATTCTAAGCCTCAAAACCAACACACACACACACACACACACACACAAACACAAACACACACACAATTATAATATTCTGCTTTATTCAATCACTGAGCAATATACCAATCCACCTATAAAGAATGAATAATTCAGCAACAGCCCCCTCGTTGATACTATCCATTTCACCAAAGATTATCAAAAAGGCCCCTGAAACCCCTGAGGTGTGACACTTAGTCAGTAATTCACTCATTTCTATTTCATAAATATCTGTTGTATCGTATTTAAAATTGATGCACAAGTGTCTGATTGGAGCTCGACTGTCCTGACCTGTTGTACTCCCAACAGAGGCATGGTGTGTGGACCAGGAAGAGCATTTTTCCTACAGTGGGAGAGATCTTTATGGTGGAGTATATGGTTACGGCAAATCTTTGACTGGGAACACCATTAAAGGCTTTGATAAACTTTAATAAAGATATTCCAACTAAAATGTTTAGGTTCAAATAACTTATCAATAAAACAAGTTGATACTTAATATTCTAACTACATTCAATTTACATGCAAGAGTCAAAGCAAAAAGACAAATAAAAAAATTTAAGTTAATCAAACCCTTTTATTTTTTTAACAGTGTTGTTTAAATCTGTATGACTTTCTTTCTTCTGTGGAACACTAGAATGCTTGATTTTTAGATTTAAATATATATATATTTTTTAATGTTGTTTTGATTCCCATGACTTTCATAATTGAAACATTCTTTAAATATTATATTTACAGTATAATTGCATTGCATTTCGAAAATCTATACACTAGCATGATGTTGTACAATGATTTGCTATTTACAGTATTGAGAACAAATGTCAGGGTCTGAAACCTCAGTGTCTGAACTTACTAGTAATTAAAACGTTTGACTTATAATGAGTAAGAAATATGCTGCTGCATGGAAGGGTTTGCCAATTAAATCCCTCTTTCTGTGTAAACAGTGTATGTTTGAGAGATTGCGAGATCGTCATAGAGTGAGCATTCAGAATTCGTCTAAATTCATTTAATCTGCTCTCATAGTCTAGAGAAGGGTTCAGTGAATTCTACTGAAAATGGGAACAGGAAATTGCATTTGACAGACAGGCAGTAAAAAGGGGAATTTCTGAAAGCAAGCGTGAGTCTTAGAGATCAGAAAGTGTCATAATATTACACAGAAAGTACATTCTGCATATATTTGTAGACACATTTATACTGAACAAAATTATAAACACAACACTTTTATTTTTGCCCCCATTTTTCCAGCAACTTCGCACAGCCATTGAAGAGGAGTGGACCAACATTCCACAGGCCACAATCAACAACCTGATCAACTCTATGCGAAGGAGATGTGTTGCACTACGTGAGGCAAATGGTGGTCACACCAGACCTGCATTTACAAACACAGATAATCTTTATATTAAAGCACAAACATCCCTTTTGCATTTCCAATTCAATTCTCTATGTTGGACAAGTCGTGTTTTTATATATTATTTTTTTTTCATTTAATACCTCTGACAGAATCAATACTGAATATCCAGGACAAAATAAATTTCTTTGCTTGTGTTTGCACCTGTGCATAAATAGGCCTTATCATGTCTACCACAACATCCCTGTCAAAGCACAAGTACGTCTCTACTAACCTGTGACGACCTACATAATATACACACTAAAAAACACTGATGTCTTTCCCTGTCTCGTACTTTCATGCTCTTAAATATTTTCTTTGTCACACAAGAATTTTCTAATACAATAATATTTCCACCAACTTAAACTCTGCACTTACATTATTAGAGTTGTCAATTAACTATAATATAATATAATATAATATAATATAATATAATATAATATAATAATACGCACTTTTTATTCTCTCGTATAATGCGTACTCCACCTGGTTTGCACCTGATTGGACATTTGAAGCAGCGCTGCTTTAACTATCCAATCATGTGACTATAAGGTGTGGCATCGAACAGCGCTTCTTCCATATAAATGAAGTAAAACTCTAAAGCCACTCTTAGTGTAACGGGGCTGACGAGATGTGAGACGTGCGGATCCACTTGCAAGCTATTTATTAGGAGAAGACAGAGACGTGGTCATAAAACAGGCATGGGTCAGATAATGGCAAACAGGTATATGGCGGGCAAGACACAAGAATAGTCCTAGGGCTAGCGTAGGTCAGATAATGGCAGACAGGTATATGGCGGGCAAGACACAAGAAGAAACCTAAGGCTAGCGGAGGTGAACGATCGGCAAACAGAATCAAAGGGGCGAGACTAGAGGGATAAGTCCAGGTACAAGGCAAGGTCCAGGCAGGGGCAAACAGAATCAAAAATAGAGCAAGACGAGAGGAGGAATCCGAGAGATACAGGCGAAGATCAAGGAACGAGAACACAGACAAGGCAAGACTAAGGTGACGATAAGATAAACTAAACGGGCTCTGTAATGTAGCTATCGCTAGGGGAGTGATAATAGCCATGACAGAACGAGCAGGGAGATCGTAAACGGCCTCTATAGCCGTGACAGGGCAGGACGAGGATTCACAGACGGCCTCCTTGGCTGTGACAGGACAGACAGAGAGTTCACCGATGGTCTCCATAGCCATGACAGGACGGGACGAGAGTTCACAGACGGCCTCCAGACCCGGACAGGCTGAAAGTGCGTTGCTGGGCGCCACCACTACGCAAGGAGCTGAAGCGAGCTCCGCCGTTTCAGGAGGTTCTGCAGCATGCGCCGCCACCTCTGAAGAGACTGCAGCGGATACCATGGCCTCTGGGAGGGATACCAGCTGTGCGTGCAGACACCAGCGGTGCATCCCTCACACTGGATACCAGACTGGGATACCGAAGGGCTGACCTTGAGAATCTGGGTGTAACAGACAGGACGTGACATGATTCTGGATGATCAGCTGTGATGCGACGTGATTCTGGATGATCAACTGTGATGTGACGTGACTCTGGATGAATAACTGAGGCGTGACGTGACTCTGGACGAACAGCTGATATGTGACGAGGCTCTGGCAGATCAGATGAAACTTGACTAGACTCCTGAAGATCAGCTGGGACTTGACTTGACTCATGAAGATCAGCTGTGACTTGACTTGACTTGATTCATGAAGATCAGTTGTGACTTGACTAGACGCATGATAATAAACTGTGACTCGATTTGACTCATGATGATCAACTGTGTGTGTGTCATTAGTGCAGTGGATGATGGGATATGTAGTCCGGGGTGATATGCAACAGTGTGTAGTGCGAGAGTCAATGAAATGGGAAGGGTGACCTCTGATGGCTAGCAGACGGAAGTTCATGGACCAGATACGTGACATTTAGTCTGCTCATTGCTCATGCAATGTTTTTGAATTATCTTCATATTTTTTATATATCTTAATAATTTTGATTCATTTAATAAATTACTCTATATATAAAATATAATTAATTTATTATTAATTAATTTGATTCTAATTCAAATATAAAACATTTAATATAATCTTGGTTTACAATTATTTGAGATCTCCAAGACTCCACTTTAGCTTTTGAATAAGTGTCTTTACCTTCTTTCTTTCTTTTTTAGTTTTTCTTGTTCATTTTCTTTCATATCATCAAATGCCAGGTCTCACAAAATTCGAAAAGGAAAGGATTTAACGTTAGTGTGACATTATACAGACTCACGCTCAGCCCAGATCTGTTCTTTTACTAAGACACAATGGACCTTATTCATGAAACACAAGCAAAACATATCTCTCTGTAAATCATTTGCAAAACCATTCAAAATCAATTCCATTTAGGTGAGAATGGATTTATGAACGATTTAGACAGAAATGTGTGATGCTCAGGTTTCATGAATACGTCTCAATGTTATTGCAGAACATTTACATTAAAACACTGATATTTACTCTAATCTTTTCTCAAAATTGCTCTGAATCTTCAATTTGCATGTGAATTGCTAATACAGAGAGCTGAACCTCCTTTCAACCACCCAGAATCCAAAGGGCTAATCATTAGCAGGAAATTGATTCAGCACCTGTGACTCATGCGCTTCAGCAGATAAATATTGCCCCATAAATGGCTAGAACTAATAGTTTTATAATATTGTCCAAATGTTTGTGGCTGCTTCTTATTTATTTATATAACATCACCAATAACCAAAAATAATCAGATTAAACACATGCATACGGTTCATGAACATTGAACAACAAGAATTGTCAATACTGAGTTCATAAGAAGACCCTGTGTGTGTCCAATATATCCTATATTAGACCTGGATAGCTCTAAACAATAAAGTAATATCAATATATATTTTTTCCAACAAAAACCTGTGTGGTATACACACACACACACACACACACACACACACACACACAGTTGGTCCTAACTATATTATTATTATTATTATTATTAAATATATAATGTTTTTATAATTGTAAAATTATTAAATTACCAATTATAAATAAATAAATCAATAAATAGTTTATTATGTATATTTCATTTATTTGTTATAAATGTATTTCCTTTCTTTCCTTACCTATCTTTTTATTCATTAAAAGAACTAGCTCAAATGAATCATTTGTTCGTGAATCACACTACATTGATCCTGCTGGATTTCTATGCAGCCCACGAACAGGACCCACCATAACAACATTTCTTTTCTTTTCAAACATTTCTCATTTTTTTAAATCATCACATTCGATTCAACATGAGAATGCTAACAGCTATCCATCTCCAGGTATTATAGATAGAAAGTGCTTCAACTGTACTGAACCTGCAACTGGACATGTAATAATAATGCAATTCCATGCATTTTAACAGTATTTTAATAGTATTCCTGACTTGTTTTGGCCAACAGAGAGCACCTGTAATGCCAGCACACTGTCAGACTGCAAAACAAAATCCTGCATTGATATATTTCCGATCCTGGAGATTGTCTGAGCACAGAGATCTCAGGATAAGATGGTGCAGTTTCGCTTGGTGTCAAGCTCATAAGCTCAGGCTCTGAGTGTCTCCTCAATGAGTGTGTGTGTTCACACATACAGGCCAAAGAAAAAGCTATTCAAACATCTCATTCCTGGAGTCTCAACTGAAGCAGAGGAATCAAACATCAAGGACATGCGCTGAAAAAAGCTAAGGACAGCACTTCTTCTGAATGCAGTGCTATGCTCACTAAAAAGGTGGTTTCGTCATCTGTGGCAGCACTTGCTGTGTTGTGAAAGATCTTTTACAGAAAAACTGTAATTAATAAGAAAAGTTACATTATGTTATAATGTTATAATTAAAATTTAATTAAAATCTGAAAATGAACTAAAAGGTTTTAGGTTTTTGAAGCATTACGAAGCAAATGAGGTTCACCCTCAGTTCACTTGCTCAAAATGTGACAAAAATGGCTTGTTAATAATTTGTAGCTAGTAGCATCTCTATTTTTAGTTTGATTCTCCCTAACACTAAAACAAATGATGAACTAAGGCGACAGTACATGCCATGAAACTTTAAAACCAGTGAAATGACTGTTGAAATAAGTGAGATGGAAACAGAATAGAATATATACAAGCAAACAAAAAGAAGATGGAAAAGGCAGAATACTGCTAGAGTGATTTGGGAGCAATGGGACAACATAAATGAAAGATTCTGAGCCTGAAAACAGCTCTCATCCATCCATCTCACTCCAGTACAGAATGAACATTCAATCCATTCAGTTATTTTAAACAGGTTAATATATGTGTCTCTCCTATTTGTGTTGCCACAGGAGAAAGCTATAATGCCTAAACAGTCATGTCAATTTCATTAGCAGGTCACTGTTGGCCATCCAGACACTAAGCCAATGAAGTGAAAACATCCACAATATCACTGAAACACGTGGAGGAGGAAACTCAAGTCAGAAGAAGCAGAAGAATGAAATGAAATGAAATTCAAGATATTTGAGATGAGATTAACTGAGATGAAATTCAAGATAAGATATTCAAGGTGAGATTAAATACGAGATTTGCCATGAGATTTGAGAGATGAGTTTTAAAGATATAAGATTTGAAATCTCAGATGAAATTTGACATAAGATATTTATGTTTGTAGTATGAGATATGAGATTTAAGACATGAGATTTGTGGCATGAGATATAAGAGATTTTAGATTTAGGATATAAAATGAGTTTTGAGATATATGTAAATCTCATATCTTCTAAGATAGATTTGAGATCTAAGATATTAAATTTGAGTTTAAGATATAAGATTTGAGATATGTCATATTTAAGTTACAAGACATGACATTTGACATGACTTTTAATATATAAGATATTAGATATGTGATATGAGATATATTTTATATCCTAAAAAGCCAGATGAGCCCTGAGACATTCCAATCACAATTCATTCAATTGGTTATCTCAGTTCTATCAACCATGATCCTCATTTCATGATCACAATAGAAGTTCACAGTCCCCAGCCAAAGACTTTATAAGATGATGTAATGAACTTTGTCACATGTCTCTCCCAATCCTCAAAACCCCTTCCACTCATTTATCTATTTACTGTGCGAGGCTGTTGTGTCATGTTTTGAGACCAGATAAAATCAAGCCTTCTGAATGCCGGCTATGAATTATTACAACAGTATAAATAGTAGCAAGAGGGCCACTGGGATGATAAAAAGCCTCTTTGGCCCCAGAGAATGCATCTCATTCCCCAAAAGCAAACAAATGTTTTAAATGAGCCATTTACTGAACCCCTAATGCTGGTGCTGAGCTTGAACACTGTTATCAGTGTAGGGAATTCTAGAATATTAGTGTCAATGCACCAGAACATGACATTTCTTATGAAAATACATCAAATGCATGAAAACCCAGGACCCAGGAATGCCTTCGAGAACAGATTTAAAGTGGTCATATGATGCGATTTCAAGTTTTCCTTTCTCTTTGGAGTGTTACAAGCTGATTGTGCATAGATAAGATCTCTGAAGTTGCAAAGACTAAAGTCTCAAAACCAAAGAGATATTCTTTATCAAAGTTAAGACTCTGCCACGCCCCCCTAAAACGGCTCGTTCTAACACGCCCCCACATATCTACCTCACTATGTGGAAATATTTGCATAATGCTGCCCAAATGTGCATGCAAAGAAAGAAGGCGTGGTTTCAGTAACCGCAGTTAGTGTTGAAGCAGCATGTCAGGGAGACGCTGTGTGTTTCTAGGCGAAAGCAAAAGCACTTTATTTGGCCTTCCGGAAGTAGATGCATTTAGGAATCTTTAAGATTACTTACAACAGAACAGCAATGCATTTTATGGACGACCGTTTCGTGAACCTAGGAGAGGAGGTAATTCTGACTTTGCTATGACAATCTGGCGCTTCTGAATCAGCTACTGTTTTGTTATTAGTTTAAGTATTTGCTATTGACTGTTCAAATGCGGAGTTTTGTGCAGCGCTGAGTAACGCGTTTTGTGTGTGTGTGTGTGTGTGTGTGTGTGTGTGTGTGCGCGAGAGAGAGAGAGAGAGAGAGGAGAGACAGGGTCACATCACAGTGGAGTCAGCTGTCTTAACCGTGGCTTGTGTACTGCAAACACATACCAGCTTCATCACTGTGTCTGTCACGCGACTCTTGTCCCCTTTCGGGCTTGAACTGATGGTAAAACTAATTACATTATTTACTGTCTTTACATTTATTTTGAAAGATGAAGCTCGCGATTATGGTAAGGGGCGTTACATTTCCGACGAGTGCTTGTGGTGTTCGGCCAATCACAATGCACTGGGGTCAGCTGGCCAATCAGAGCAGACTGCGCTTGTCGGAAGGAGGGACTTTGTAGAAAACGAAGCGTTTGAGAGAGGCGGGGCATAGAGGACCTACAATAATGTACAGTATTTGAAAAATAATGTGTTTTTTGAACATTAAAGCATGTCAACATATTCTGTTACACCAAATACACAAAATAATAATCTTTAAAAAAGCATCATATGACCCCTTTAAAATAAATGTGCATGAAACCGTAAATTAAAACTCCTGAACACAAACTGTTCTGATACATTTGATTTTTCTGGCCTTTTAAAAACAGCACTGCATGTACACTACATATAACTTCACATGGGTCAACAGTCTTTTCACAGTTTGAATCCTAGGGCAGTTTGGCAATTTATAGTCCTCCGGTGGATAATTAGAGTTTTAACCAGCTAGTCTGACCTAGATCTTTCTGTACATTATGAAATAAGTGTCATCCTCGCTCTTGGCCTGTAAAAAATGTTTGGTAATACAAGAATTTCTTAAGAGAAGACTTTTCACAATTAGCCACTTATGAGACTTTAATAGGTTGCTCTCTTACCCAAGCCATTCATTTTTCAGAAGGGGAGACCTACTTTTGTATGAAACTTAGCCGGGGTCATTTTAAGAAGGATATTGTAAAGCTCTCTTCTCCACTGAAGAAAGGCCATGGTGAAAGTAACCATTCATACAGTACTTATCTCCATCAATATATTTATAAAAAGGATGAAAAGGCCAGTATGACACAGGTAAAAGCCACTTTGTGGAGCCAAATTGCACTAAAAGCATAACTTGACATTTGGATTTCCACTAGATAAAGTGAAAAAGTCACTACCTGACCAACACAATTTGTCTTTACTGTGTTGACTTATTTCCTCTTGTAACAGAAAGTTTGGGCAGGACATACTTAAAGTCTTGTCTTTTTAATTGGTAAAGGAAATAATCAATTGCATTTAAGTCACATGCCAGTTTGCATCATGGATGAAAACAGTGAAATACATTAAACTGGGTAGAGTAAGGCCATATCTGTTCCAGTTATTGAAGCATGATTTTGTTACTGTATATAAATATAAAAACTTACAACTTTGAAGTGAAGTGAAGTGACGTGTAGCCAAGTATGGTGTCCCAAACTCAGAATTTGCTCTGAATTTGACCCATCGAAGTGCACACACACAGCAGTAGTGAACACACACACACCGTGAAAACACACCCGGAGCAGTGGGCAGCGATCCCGACGTGCATAATTTTTTTTTTTAAAGAAAAACCCGACATGAGACAGACCCGATGAAATTAGACCCGAGTCCGACCCGATTGCATTTATTTTCGAACCCGACTGGACTCGAACATAAATGAAATTGACGTGTGCACACCCACAGTCAGTAAAGAAAAATCCCTATGTCCTGCTGTCTGATTTGGCCGCTTCTCCAATACTTTGAATTATTTAACATTTATTTAATTTATTATTACTTTATATTATTGCCTGCCTGAAGGATACAAGTTATGTCTGAGCTCGGCTTTCAATTGTGACCAGTGGGTTGGAAAAATAAACGTGATAGCTCGATAAAAATGAAATCGATAACCTAATAAATCATGGATTCGCTAGTGTTGTCTGCTCTGCAATGTTATTTACCTAATCTCCGCCTAAGGGATTCTGCACACACACAAAAAAAAAGCCCTGCCCTGCATGAACACGCAGCGTAATGAAGTGAGTGGCTTTTCCTGATGGATCTCATATCTATAAGATGGATTTCTGTGTGCGAGGTTACAAACGTATGTTCCTTTTTCTACGAGTGTTTCTCAAAAATGTACCAATGCGCAAGTATGTTAAAGGGATCGGGTCTTATCGGGTCCATTTGGAAAAAGCACATTTATTTTAAATTACCCAAGGCAACTAATACCGAACCCGACCCTTGTCCGAGGAACTCGTCGAAGTTTTTGACCCGTACCCGCTTGGGTCGGACCTTGGGTTTTCGTCTCAAAGTGGACCCGTGAAGTAGGTTTAGTACTAGTTGGGGGTTCGGTGCCTTGCTCAACAGTCTCACCTCAGTCATGGTATTGAAGGTGGAAGAGAGCCCTGTACATTCACTCCCCCCACCTACAATCCCTGCAGGTACCAAGACTCAAACCCGCGACCTTTGGGTTACAAGTCTGACTCTCTAATCATTAAGCCATGACTGTTAAAATGTCAAACTGTCGCTTCTGGCCAAAATACCAATCCTGGAAATAATGCTTCCTCTAGTGAAAAGATCCGTCCCCTGTTGTCCTCTCACATCAAACTCCACTGACATATTTGTTTACAACTGTTTTGGATTATTTTCGCTTATAAACGATGCTTGATCTTTGCATATTTTTCTCCTGATTCAGACAAGACAACTGTTTCACTAGAGAAAGCAATATCATAGATAGAGGACTCGTATTTTAGCTGGATGCAATGGTTTGAAGTAAAAAAAAAACATGCAACATTATTACAAACATGCAACATTTTGCATGCAAAAAAACTATTCCTTTGAAAAACAACATTTTACTACCATAGACAAGAACAAATGAGGATTAAAACAGAAGGAAACAACCTCATATAAAACATAAAGGAGACTTGTGTTGTGAATGGTGAAGTTGCGCCCTTCTTGTGATCTTAAGTAGAAAGTGGACTCAATCCCATGAGAGCTTGCGACTCCAGAGGCTGCCACAAAATCCCTCCATAACCAGCAGCTCTGCCTCTATAACCGGTACAATCTCTCCCTCCATGTTTCTTTCTTGTTCTAAAACAATAGGTTGTATAGGTGTAATAGGTGTATGTGTGTCCAGTGTACTTCAAATCACCCTGCACAGAATGTTACATACTGTAAAACTGTGTCTTCCTGTGAGAAAGCCCATGGTCACATTCAATAAAACAATGTTAAGCACATTAAATATTCATTGTTCAAGCATCACATTGTGGCTCACACAGAAATTGAATGTAGCTTAAAATGGATCACATCATAAGAAATCAAAATTTTCTTGAGGTTTTAAAATAAAAGCATTCAAAATGCTCACTGTTTCAAAAATACCATTTACTGAAACTAAGCCGCAAGAACTGTTTGTTCTGAAGTTTCTAACGTCAAGTAGATATGAACACATGACAGCCACAATTACACATCAACAATGATACTTCAGTGTTCAGCTGATTGAGATTTAGATTTGTTTTTGAAAGAAGTTTCTTATGCTGCATTTATTGAGCATAACAAGTTTGAGCTTAAAAAAACAGTAAAAACAATAATTCTGTCAGGACCACTATCGTCAAAGATGATTGACAATTAGCATACAGTTTGGATTGGCGGTATGGTTCCGTTCTGGGCAAGAACTCCCTTCGCATCCATGCAGCCTAGCATGGATGAGAGCAGGGAGAGCAGCGATAACCCCCCCAGGGTAAACAGAACAGAACCAACATAAATGTATTGCAGATATCGTTAAAGTTCAATAATGTTATGTACACATTTTAGAATTAGTCTGATTCAAAGGAGAATCAGAAGGCTGAATCCTGACTGACAGAGGAGGAGTTGGGGATGGAGGAGGGTAATTAGCTATTGAGCAATGTGAAAACTGCTGATACTACTGCGGGACCTTATATATGAATACTTAGATAGGTGTTGTATTCCTATAGGTTGATGGGGATCAGCTGAGAGTCAACTGATGCAAGCTTGACTAACGTGACCTGCCAGAACTAACGCTACGCTTGATTATTGTGAAGCAATAATACAATTTAAAACTGTGATACATTTTTGCAGGATTCTTTGATGAATACAAAGAACAGTATTTATTTAAGAACAATGTAAAAATCTTCACGTTTAAAAAATATTTACTGACCCCAAACTTTTGAATGATAGTGTGTATATAGACACACACATCAGAATGTCAGTATGTCTGTTAGTGGTTTCTGCAGGCTTCATTGTTACACAAATAGGTGTGACTGTGACTGTCTTTAGGAATTTTCATTTGAATCATTCACTCAGCCGATTCATTCAAAAACTTTGATTTGTACATGAATGAAAGATGTGACTTTTTTGAGTCACTGAATCATTTACTTAACCAATTTGTTCAAAACACTGTATCATTCAAGAACTACTGTGAGTTAGTTTCTGTTGAAACGGTTCTCTGTGGTGTCGTTTGAAATTATTATTGTTGGTGGAGCAACAACAGACAAAGTAACTGGCCATTTTATAAAAGATAAATTTAATAAATTATTATTACAAATATTTATTATTTTATTGCTATATTAAATCATCATGCCAACAAATGGCCACTGCATGTAGGCTGCATCAATTCAAATGAGTTGAATTCAGCAAATCAGACTTTGATATTTCTGGCCAAGAAGTTTTTTTTTTTTTGTATTATACACTACTTATATTTAGAAAAACTATTCATTCTAATGGTCAGAGATAGAAGTAGAAAAAAAATTATAAGTGGGCATCAAGGAAAAATAAAGTGATGATGCTGTATGACCCCTTTAAAGGAAGTGTGAGGCACATAGCAGTACACGTGTAGATGAAAATAGATAGATAATTAAGACATTGGATTAACTATTATCAAAAATTATTATTAATGAAATCCAGGCACTCCTAGTAGCCACATATGGGCAGACTCATATTCCCTGATTTAACACGTGTTGTGAAGCCGTTCTCTGCTCAGTCCTCCTACACTCTTGTTACAGAGTCAACTCAATTACAAATTGGCAACACAAATCCCATCCCTTAGCAACAAACCTGGAATAGGAGCTAGTGTTGACTTAAGACTGATGAAGCTCTTGTAAATTCGAGACACTAAGTGCCTCATTTCTGCAGCAACAGCAAAGTCCTCTCATGAAACGTCTGCGAAGCAGCATTTGTCAAATGAGGTGAATTGCAATGTTGATTCAGTGGACACAGCTCTTACAAGGTTTCGGGAAATCTGCTTAAACAGTTACAGTTTACAGAAAAGTTGCCATGGTAGACGTTGTCGAATATGCAACACGATCTCTGACAACAAAGCTTGATTAACAAGAGATTGTCATCTAAAAGGCACCAAAACTTTTTCACAAACATCCACTTTCCATGTTCTCAGTAAAGCCCTTCTGAAATGAATTACACCCGAGAGGCGGGGGTTTGTGTACTTTCTGTTGTCTTTCTAGCTTGATAACACATCATGAATCAGCAGGTTTCATTCAGCAAACTCCTCAGACCCCTGGGAGCACATTTCAAGAGTAACAGTGGTTCCTAATGGCTGCAGGGCTTTCCATTAGCCCTCGAGGTGATGCAGTGTGCTTTCTAAACTGTATGGGCTTTAGGTACAAGACTTTGGACTTGTAGAAAATAAGCAGTTATATAAATATGGCTTTATTATAAATAATAGTTTAAATACACTACTATTCAAAAGTTTGGGGATCAGGGATTTATTATTAAGATTTTATTCAGCAAAGACCCATGAAATTGATCAAAAATGACAGTAGACATTGATAATATTACAAAAGTATTCTATTTCAAATTAATGCTATTCTTTTGAACTTTCTATTCATTAAAGAATCATGAAAAGTATCACAGTTTCCACAAAAGTATTAAGCACTTTTTTCAAACTCTTTTCAACATTGATAAAAAAGATCATCATAAGTTATACATTAAAACAGGAAAATTTTAATTGTAATAATATTCCACAATACTGTTTTATTGTATTTTTAATCAAATAAATGCAGCCTTGGACAGCATAAGAGACTTCTTTAAAAAAAAAAAAATGTTACCGACCCCAAAATGTAACATGTTCGTGTTTCTGTTTCTTTCTGTTTTTGGTTTGTTGTTTGTTTTGGTTATTGTTATTAAACTTCCTGCACTTAGATCCACATCTCCGCCTGCCTTCCCTGACCCAGCACGTTACATTTGAATAGTCGTGCAAGTGCTTTAACAAAAATATAGTGTACATAGAATCATTTTTGTCTTTTTGTTTTTCCTATATATAACAAAACCTTGCATAATTTTACTAAATTACAGCTTGCTTGAAGTGATGCACAGTAGAAATCTTCTCACAACTTAATCTTCTTTTGCACATCAAAAGTCTCTCTCTCTAGGTTTCTTGGCAAACAACTAACTTATGACAAATTGGCGGACAAATTAAATTTTTTTTTTAATGGATAAAAAATAATTTTCATGTTTTTTTCACAAATATTGAAATAGTTTATTTTACTCTTCATTCAGACTGTCATTCTTTTAAAGCTGCAGTAATATTTGCATGATTGAAGTCTGGAACAAAAGTGAAAAATTTTTTTATATAAAAGACATTTGGAAAATAAATGTTGAAGGCATGGTGACAATATTAATGTGACATTCATATGACAAAAGGGAACAAATTTATTAGTTTTAATCAAAATCATCAAAAGTTAAAGAAAAACCTGTATATGTGTGTGTGTGTGTGTGTGTGTGTGTGTATAATGTTCAGAGGCATGATAGGAGAATCTCAAGTTATTGAATATCATATCATTCTTCCATATGGTATGTTATATTATCTCCATTTGCTATTTTAGGTTCTGCAGGCTTTACAGAGATCAAACTGAAATATAATAGATATAAAATCCTTAAACCACATAGCTTGTGGCTAAATTCGATTTCATATAAACAGAAGTGTGTTTAGGAAAATTATATATAATCTAATCGCCTCTTAGCAGAATAACAGACAAGACTATTTTTGTTTGTAACAAAACCGATTATGTTCTACAGTGAATAACTGCACATCTCAAGGGACATAAGGATAATGGTCTGTGGGAGCGTCTCTTAATGTTGTGTGTCCTGTAGCTCTGGTGAAGGTGTAGATGTGCAGAAACTCTCAGGGGAGAAGGGTCTAGTCCTGACAGCGCTTAGCTTAGCACAATTTCCTGACATCAGAGCGTGTGAAATACTAAATGTATTGAGTTACTTTGTAATTATATTGAGGAAGTAGTCATTAGTAGATGGACAGACTTTATAGACCTTAGTCAGGGTAGAGCCATATTTAATTTTTGATGGGTATGAAAATGCAGCTGTGAGGAATTGAAGTACAGTGCGTTCAGCGAATTGTACTGTTGTACAGTATGTAAACATTCAGTTGACAAAACTTCATAAAACAGTTTTGAAAGCTGTTAAAACTAGGTGATCTATGACCTTTATACAGTGTATGCCATAGTAAATCCCTCACGGTCTCATTTTCTTCTGTTTTAAATTCAATATGGCATCTAACCTGATTAAGGTCTATTGCATCTTTGAGTTAATTCTGAGGTAAAATCTGCAAAAATGTCATTATAATGCAAAACTGGATCTTTGTTTACATTTCCGGGTTTGGAACACTATAGCAGGGTGAACTTACATAGAGGTGCATGTGAGACCTTAGCAAATATACTTTTTGTGTTCCAGCAACAGCAAAAGAAAGATTCTACTATTGAGTCTCCATGAATTTCTAAAAAAGGAAACATTGGAGAGATTTTTAGTATTTTCAATTTATAATCACTCCTACCGCAGCTGTATTAGAAAGCACATCGCAGCTATATTAACTATTTTAATTATTTATTTATTTGTAATTTAATGCCAAGGTAATATAACACAAAGTATAGTTATAAATATATAGTGGTTTTATTAAATGAAATGGTGAAATGTTCATTCTCAGAGCAGCTATCGAGATGATGTCCATGTGTTCATGTCCTCATATAGTGAGACAGCAGACGCTGAAAACACTGTGAGCATCACGTGAGAATGAGTTTGTGTAGTAGAAGACACTTCACCACTCATTCCATGTTATACTGTAAATTCCATTTTTATGTTTAAAGGGGGACATCTGATGCAAAATTCACTTTTACGTGGTGTTTGCATATAGATGTGTCTTAGCAGTGTGTGGACACAACCACACTACAATGATAAAAATCCATTCACTCCTGTTTAATCCCCAAAAAACCTAAACAGTCTCAATTATCAAGCTGTTTTGATTTTGGCTGAGGAGTAATGTCACTACGGACACCAGAGCCGCTGAGGACACAGTGGATTAGTTTTGTTTTTGATGGTAATGCACTACCAAATACACAAAAAACGGAAGAGAGGGGTGGGGTGAGCAGTAGCTCATTATCATTTAAAGATGTAATGCCTAACAGGAAGATGGGAGACTGTTTCACTTGAATGGAAGTCAATGGAAGAGATGCTTCAGTACTCCGATTAAACTGCTTTTGTGTGGAAACAGTTTGCTGCGCTAATCTTTGCTAATCTTTTATGTTTTGCAGCTATTCTTCAACATGTGGTGCATGAAAATCGCTTTGGAGTGATCTATAGTTGGAGTTTGCTACAGAAAATCTAGTTTATATTTCATAAATAGAGTTGCTGTTACTCCGATATCCTCTTTCTGATGTCCAGCCTTGATCAACCACAGATAGCCATGTTTTTCTAGCAAGCAAACACTATGAAGGGCAGCTAAATTGTCCTTTAAGTCGTCCTTGTGTACCAACATAAATTATCTCAAGCGTGTTGATGACCAATATTTGAACTTGATATACAATAAATCTCCTCATTTTGCGATGCATTAAACATCTCTGTGCAAACAATGTATGCAACAGTGAGTTTTATGAATCAGCTCATTCATATGCAAATAGTCTTGTGCGTTTACAGGCGTTGATATGATAAAAAGGAGCCAGCGGCTAAAATCATTATCTCAATTCTTTCCGTCATGATTATTGTCTTAAAGGTTCATAAATAACTCATGTCTAAAGGTCCTTTCTCTCTAGAAACCCTTTCAGTTCAGCTGTTATTTTGAAGATCTGTGGCATCCATTGCTTTAATGATAGTGCAGAAAGAAGAAAGGTGACAGACACATATAGGGCAATCTAAAAGATCCCTGCGTCTCGTTTTCTTTGTTGTGACTAATGCCGGAGAAAAAGATCTCTTCACTCTGAACATGTTTGGATTATGTTTAAAATAGTATAAATTATATAAATATAATATTGACATTATTATATAGTATTATATATTACTCTTATACTACATTATATTACATATTTAAAAAATCCAAAGTTTAACATGCAGATACTAACCAGCTAACCATCTGTTCACCAATGGCAGATGGTGGGAGGAGTGTTCTGGAAAACTTGAATCTGGAAAACAATTATGTTCTGTTACACTACTGGCACAAAAATCTCACATAGCACCAATTTTCAGTCAGACCTTTTATAAACTTTATTATGTCAAAAATATAATGCCTTCATTTGCTTTCCACTAATATAGGAGTTTTGATTGTTAATTTGAATTGCATTTATCCATGGTTCTCAGGAAAAAAAAAAGTTGAAATAAAACCTGGGATGAAAGGAATCCAAAGGGAGGGCAAGATTAATTCAATCGGCCCACTCTAAATTAACTGAAAAGAGCTTAGATCTATCTGACAGCCTGTAATGATCTATTTAATACACATGTGATGGGGAAAGTGTGATACGATGCTCTCATGTCAAATAAACTGCTCAGACAAAGGGGCTTTGATTAAAAGCAGGTTTTTAACGAATTCTTTGATTTCCTAATCATGAACGGAAACTGCAGTCCTGTCAACAAACTAACATTAGATAAAGGGAAGTCTGATTTCCCTTCAACGAACTCTTTACAAATCAAGTACATATCAAGCAATTTGTGAGTTTTCATGACAAGGTCATTTAGGATTCATAATGTAAAACATTAAATAAGTATTTCAAAACATCATGAAAAGTCATGACTCAAGGTCAGGATGGTTGAACGTGAACGATAAGAGCAGCTCTTGTGAGAATCTCTCTACTCTATTAAATGAGAAATCGTTTTGGCATCATAAAGGAGCAAATCATTGAAACGGCCCATTTTCCCATCATGAAAGTAATACAGATATCAAAGGTGGGCTGAGCACAATATGATATTTGTAAAATTGTGTCATCTCACATCAGCGTGGAGGTTCATCTCTGTGAGTAAGACTAATGAAGCTAGTTTCGCTGTTCCAAATGTGTCTCAGCTTTAGCGTTTAACAGGAAGATATTAGCTATAATGGCTGGTAAAAATCCTGAAAAACAGAAACTTTACACTAATGAACTGTAAACAATTCAAACATAGATCTATGAAGCTGAAATTATAATGCAATGAAAATGTTGGAGAATCAATCTGAGTATTAGAAGCACATAAAGAGAAATAAACTCCTATTTCAAGAGGCAGCTGAATTAACAATATATTTTCCTCAAGGTGACATTAAGCCTATTGCATTATGATGTTGCCATGGCAAAAACATCAGCATTATGTTTCACCACAATACTGTAAGGCGTTGTGAATCTTTGCATATTCTGACTTTTTTTTTTTTTCAGCAAGCAACAAATAAATCGCAAGTATTATATGATTATATAATAAAAATGGTGCCATGACCCCATTTGTTACAAACACCAATAATCAATTTGGCTGTAACCTTAAAGTGAATGAAGATTCAAATGTTACTCCCATGCAATCTAGGATATTTCTTATTTTATGAAGCCAATGCAACGTTATGCCATTATGAAACCAGAGAAAAGAAACATCTGGGGTAACGTGTTTATACTTTTTTTTTTTCTTTTTCTGCAAATATCAGCAGTAAAGCCTGAAATAGGGCAAAGGCGGCCAGGGCGCTTTCATCCCAACAAATGAAAAACAGCGTAAGCGAGGTATTCACTACCCCAGATCTCTTCTATCTCGACTTGAGTGGAGTCAAGTGCACCAAATCCAGTTTAACCTCAGGGTGAAGCCAGACTGTCATGCAACACATTTGAGATAAAACAGGGGATGTGATGAGGTGCTTCATCTTTGACTAATCTGATATTTCAGCGAGGGCTCTTCCGAGGAGGTGGGAGGACATGAAGGATGGTGGAAGGGATTGAGAAGCATGCCAGTGGGCTTAAACACACAGTACGTGGGGGAAGATAACATCACCCAGGTTAGAAGAGATAATCCACTTATCTGATATTGTAGACAGACCTCTTAGACCACCAGAAATTAACTGAAATCATGAGAAGGGGATAGTGTAGGGGCGTTTATGGGTAAGTGGTTGTGTAAATGCAAGTTCTATGAGGAAAGGTAATTGTGACACAAGAAAAACAACAAGCAACATGTTTGAGTCCAAATAGAATGCAACAGAGAGTGCATATACTAGGTAGGTGTCAGAACAGTTTTTCCCATTCATTTTTTTTTAATAGGAATTTTTTAAATAATAGTTTTTAAAACCAAACCAACCAGCTCTGAAATGAATCACATTAAATACTTTCATTTTAAGAAAATAAAAGGATAATATCTTTCAAATACCGTATTAGAATAAAAAAAATTTCATTATAAGTATTTAAGCAAAATAGAGAGAGAGCGTTTAGTGAGACTTAATTATATAATTTGCAAAGCAACAAATAAACAGCATGTATTTATTTATAATATAATATAATATAATATAATATAATATAATATAATATAGTATAATATAATATATAATATAATAATCCTTTTTCCAAATCACTTGACCTTTGTAAGTTTGTATTATTATTGTAATATGTATTGTAGTATGTAAATGTAATATTTCTTAATATATATTCTTTATACGTTTCATTTTTCCTTCCATAATGATTTCTACTGAAGGAATGACAACTCCTTTTCCAGTAAGGACCACCAAACATCTGAGCAGCTTTACCTCCAATGGGACCAGCTCATGGAGCACTGATACCACTGTATCTACATCCGAATCTGGTCACTTCCTAGCCAGCACAGTGAAACCAAATGCCACTCTGACAACCTTACAACCCAAACACACCAGCCATCCCACTCCTCTCACTGGCAGCTCTTCTGCTCCACCTGTTGGCAATGCATCTACATTACATGCAAGTACTGTCAAATCTACAGATACCTCTACAGACAGTTTGAGCACAACTCCAGATCCAGCTACCAGAAGAGAAAGAGTCACCACTGTTATAACACAGAAAAACATCACCGCTGTTACAGCACCAAAAGGTAAAACACACACAAATTACTCAAAAAATAGTTTGCTCTGCTCCCGGGTCAGTTTTATAATGTAGGTTCATTTTAAATTAACGTAATGAATTTTAATACTTGTGCGTGTATATTACAAAAAGAACAATATTTAATTGATTCTAATTAGGGGTGCAACGGTTCTCGGTAAAAAATCGAACCGTACCGTTCTCCACACATGGTTCGGCATACACATGGGACCGCGGTTCAACTTAAATCTGACAATGCATCTGTAATATGGTTTGTTAGAGTTAGGCTAATGCATGTTTCTGTTGATGGATACAAATTCTGGCTTCCCAATAAATTACAACAAGAGCGATGAGAGAGAGAAAAAAAACAATACGTGGACAAACCAGTCACTCTTTAATCAATGCGAGTGCTTTATGCTGGAATAACTGTCATTTATGCCGTCATCACGTGTTGATAGCGCAGGTGAGACCTGAACAGCACACGTTGCTATCTGTGTTTAAACTAAACTCATTTAAGCTTTGCCAGT